>NW_006800012.1:1161555-1164412 GCF_000485575.1 Poecilia formosa | reverse complement strand
GTCATTCATATAGAGGAAGGTTGTGGGAGGCAGCTGCATTGTAATCAAGCATAACAATTGACACTCCACCGGCATACCCACATAGTGCAAAGCTAAAAAGTTTTATTTATTTATTTTTTTAGTACAGCATGCACTCTCATATCGGTTAGCAACAGGAGAGTCAGTGGAAAAAACAACGATTAAATTTGTGCTTAAAGGGCTCAAGACACAAGAGGCGACATTGTTCCCTCTCCAGTGGTTTCCTATGGAACTAGCATGATGAGGTGACAACCGCTTGCTCTCCTCTAGGAAATCAACCCATAGTGAATGTGAAATTTTGCACTTGTATGCGTAAACATGAACAGCCGTAAAGGGACACAAGAAATTTGACATGTGTTCAAACTTTTGTCGTCGTCGCTCTCGCTTCCCGTGTGTTGGGTTTCACTCCAAGTGCCTTTGGTCTGTTACTGTCTTTTGTCAAGCCATTACCCATGACAGACAGTAAGAGCTAGCTAGCTAGGGAATCTTAAATGCAAATTAGTGATAGCCTCAACTGCCTTGAGTCACAGAACTCCATGAAGAAGTTGGAACGCGACTCAAACTTTTGCCTGACAGAAAATTCCCACAAGGAAAGAAACCCCTACAGATGAGAATATGCCAGGTACAAAAGTTAAGACCTATAATCAATGTATTTAAGGCCAACTTGTATAATTGTAGAGGTTAAGACTTTCAAGGATGCGGTAAGGCCTGATATAGAACAGAAATGCTTAAATTTATATGTTGGTTTCTAACAGTTTTTTTGTGTGTTTTGTTATTGTTCTAGATNTTGAGTGTGTCAGCCTGGATGATCTACCATGTCAACTTGAGGAAAGGTCTCACACTGTGCTAATGCCCTGGGGGAACGCCGACGTTCTAAGCTGAAATTTGAGTATTTGTCGGTAAGGAGGATGGCAATTAAGCAAGCGTCAGACACTAAGCTGGTTCACCCTGTAGTAACATAAAAAGTCTTTGTGGCGCCATCAATCCAAAGGACAAAATTGTATGATACAATCAGAAAGGGTTGATCAGAAAATGTACATTAACAGCAAATCACAGGTCCTGTCTACTGACCTCAACCACATAGAAGATTGGTGGACCAGAGGTTTTCTGGACCCATTCCAGAAAAATTTTATAAACTCCACCTGTTCTGCCTAGCCATTTCCTGCCAATGCTCAGTCTGGAATTTGTCCCCCTGAGCTTGATCAGCAAACGGGAGCTGTGAACGATGATGTCACGGTTCCGATCTGTTTTTCCATTTGTAGTCTGCTTAGAGTTGTAGTTTGGCAATGACAGCAGAAGAAGCGAACAAAGGCATACAGTCCTGGTTGGCCACCAGCGCATTACATACGTAACGGCTAAAAGGAAATGACTGGGTAAAATCAGATCCAATTGCTTAAAACTTCAGAGTCTACGGCTCCAACAAGTCAGTTTCTCAAAAGCCGAGGGCCCAAAACAAAACAAAGAACAAGGGCTCAGTTTTTACCAGGCTAAACTCTCCCAGGAATAGTGGTCAAATACTTGACTAGAAAACCAACACAAACTTGCTGATAGCTACAAATAATTGCCGATCATGCTATTGAAAATTTAAAAAAAATTGTCAGACTGTGCTAAGATTCTGAAAGTAGTTAAAAAAGAGTGCATGAAGATGCTGTAGAAAATGTGGAGCACAGGTTTCTGTAGCTCCAGCTTTGTTTGGCTGTTTCAATTGTCCAGTGGCATTCACTCAGCTTACAGGCTTAAGCTCACAATTTCCCCATCCTAGGAGGGAATGGGAATGTGACTTAGCTTTCCAAGTGTTAGAATAATACTGCATCTCCCTAAGTCACTGGAGAACAAATCAATTAGAGCAGAAAACAGCTATCATACAGTGTGCATCTGTTTCAATAAAACTCCTCACTATTTGTAGAATTTACTTTGGAAACAAAACTATTTGAAAACCCTTTAGATAGGCTTATTAGATTAGCTGAAACTTTCACCTAAGATAATCTTTACAGCACAAAAAGCCCCCAACATAGACCTACCCTTAATCTAATGAAGTGACACGTACACCAGTTTGCTTCAGGGCCACATTAATAGTTAAAATCACTGATGTTGCTACATGACTTGTGAAGGGGGTTAAAGGTTCAAATATGATGGGCAGGTAAACATCACAAATTGATTCTCCTATTTTGTGAAATAATCCCATCTTTTATGGAAATGTTACCTGGCATGACCTGCAAGGAATCGTTAGGATAATAATCTGAATGTGTTCACTTACCATCAAGGTAGATGGAACAAGCAACTGCTGTTGTAAAAGGCTTAAAATGCAGAAGAGAGCTTTTTTTATTAAACAGAAAGGTCCAGACCAACTCTAGCCCACAAAAGAAACCGTTACAGTGTGTTACATCAGCAAGAACGTGGACGGCGTACATGCTACTTGATAGTGCATTTACGAGAACACAGGAACTGGTGAGATATACATCACTGTTCAATAAATAGGGTAAAACATTCAAGGTGGTTTATACATTTTTTGGCACTGAATGTACAAATTGCAAACAAAGAACTTGTCTGATAAATGTATGACTTGCAAAGCAGATAAAAATGATTTCTTATTTCTCTTCCATTCATTTTCCATTTTGATTCTTTTTTTTTTTTTAGTTTTATGCTCACACAAACACAAAGAGACACAATTGTTCTTATTCCAGAGTAATGTGAAAGGCTTTTTGATAATGCTCGCCAGTGGCTGGAGTGGTTCAGTGCATTTACAAAGCCCCATTAATTGCCCTTTAATTTAAAAGCTCATGCATTGTTTAATTAAAAACCAAGCAGGGAGAGAAGAAGTGTTTAGTGGTTAAACTCC
>NW_006800012.1:1143531-1159748 GCF_000485575.1 Poecilia formosa | reverse complement strand
GCGGTAAGGCCTGATATAGATCAGAAATGCTTAAATTTATATGTTGGTTTCTAACAGTTTGTTTTGTGTGTTTTGTTATTGTTCTAGATGGATGCAGGGGTCCGACAGATCAGCCAGCTTTGTAAGAGGATTTTGTTTGCAGCTTTGGTCACACCCCCTCAAAACTCACAAAGTTTGTGTTAAACCACTGAAGCCAGAGATGGGAATCTGAGAAGGGGTAATTCTCCTCTTAATTTCTCTCTGTCCTGCTCAGTTGAGCACTAAGTTCATCTTTAAGTCAGCGCAACATTGACCATAAAAAGCAATCCGACAACTGGCGGCGAGGCAAAAACAAGTAGATTCTACATTCCCACCTTGGTCTACAAATCATTTGGCTATTGTAGATTCTGACGTGATGAACCTAATAAATGGTGACCTGCTGAGCTGCAGGAGGGGATGGGAGTGAATGCCTTTCAGTGATCAGGTTTCATTAAGGTTTTGTGAGGAGATGTAGTGAGAGGGGTTCAGCGTGACTGATGCTTCTTGAGGCCTGTAAAGCTTATCAAGCATTAACAGTAGGCCAGCGAAGGCAAAACGAGAGAAAAGCTGAATCCTTCAGAATTACTGAAGACAATTTACCGAGTGATGGCATGAACATGCTATAAATAAAAGCAACAATTGGGAAATAAATAATAATAGCACATTCACTTACTATATAAAGGTAATACACATCTATCCTTCCCAAATCACATATAATAGCATTTTCCAGGTGTCTGTTAGTAACTTAATGATGTACACCGTGTTGCTTGGTGCATAAAATGGGACATTTTCAGACTCAGTTAAACAGTAAGGTAGGACAGGATAGTTATAATGCTACATTGAACTAATGAACAACTTCAAAGATTCAAAAATGTTTCATTGGATAGCTTTTCAAATAAAACAACCAGATGTGCATTTCCTTTAACAACAACCGTGGAACTCCTGATAAAAAAACAAAACAAAACAAAAAAACCCCCAGAAGGTTACCAAAATGAATTTTGATATTCTCTGACATCAACGTTTATTGTCAACCATAATTCTCAGAGAACCTCTATGTGCTGTTACTATGACTGCAGCTTCAAGGAGAATCATAGAGAACGCTTATTGAATAAAGAGCTAAAATGACCCTCTTCATTTTACATTCAAACTGTAAGGAAGGAAATGAAATGAATAAATTAAAAACTTTGTTGTGGTAAAGTAACAGCCTTAATGTGGGGAACCCTGCATAAGACCAGCTGTTGAATTTCTTGGAGGCTTTTTAAAGGTTCCACTAAATTGGGTCAGATAAGTGAAAAGATGTGAAGTTTTACATGAGAGCTAGCTCTTTGACTTTTTAAAACGGCAAAATAAATTAGGTTTACAAATACATAACTGCTTGTGTTTATAGTCAAAGGAACTGATTACTAAAATATTACATTTTTCAATATAGGTATCGCAATTTCTGGACTATTGATTGCACCTGAATAAAAGCCACACCCATTAACTTAAAAAAAAGTTAAAACTGTGACTTTCGTCTTGAGTCAAATTCTTCCCTTAGCTTGTGCTGTTTTCTTCATCACACAGTTGTCCAGCCTTTCAAACCCCATTGGTAAAATCCTCATAATCTATAAGGCACATCACTGTTTAAGCCACAGTGCTGAAAGCGTATGAAAAAATTAGCAACTTGTAGTCCGGAAACTACGATAACCGAGTCTGAGGATGATGTCAGGAAAGTTTAACTTGAGTTGTATGGAATATATGCAAAATATATTCCTTATAGAGCAGAGAAGACAATTGTAAGTACAACACTGTAAGATTAGACCAAATGGCACTAAAAAACAAACAAAAGCAAAGGTGCATCTTCACAAAGACTGAAAGTAGTAAAATGCTGCATCAGTGCAACCTTTAGTAAAGCAGAAATATACTAATGTAAACTTTATGAGTTTGTATGATAATGAGGCAGCAGTAGGGATGAGCTATTGGGAGAGAAGGCAGATTGAAATCAGCAGTGCTGTAAACACGCTGGCACTATTCCCTTAGTTAGTATGCTTGGCAGCACCATTCAAGCAGCAGCTGGATCCATGGAACACATGCACGGGATGTGCTAACGTCCGCCGAATGCATGCGGTTAAACAAAGAAGCCCTCTCTGTCCTGCTTTCTCTTGCTCACACAAGCAGAAAGCGAAAGAGCAGGGGACAAACCAAGTCCTCGCACTTACACAGCATCTCTGTCTGAGTTGGTTTTAGATGAACAAAGCAGAATACCAAGTGGCCCACTTACAGGCTATGCAGAGACAAATAGACCAGTCAATCACTGAAGGCTGCTAGAGAATAGCAAATGCTATCAGATGGATTTGAGCAAGACAGAGTATGAGGCCGCTCTGTTTGATTGGTTATTCTACAAAGACATATGTATGTAAACAATGTGTCACCGTACAGGAAACTACTAGTTACATGCAAACTACAGAAATATCAGTGCTCCCTATGCTCCTATTGATGGTCTGAATTGAAAAGAAGAATATTTTTTCAAAAAAGTAATGCATGTAGAACAGCTACTTAAATGAAAAGATAGAGCCAATAGAAAAAGAGTAATTGTAGCTATATTTTCGTTTAAGGCCCTCTCTCATGAGAATCACGAATCAAAGGTTAAATTATCTCACCTGATGCACTGCAACACCATCAGGTGGTCTCATGAAAACCACGATGTGTGTCACCACCTATTGCGGAAACTCAAAAGAATGCTTAAAAAAAAAAACACGGCTCACCGGAAACAGCTAGCTGTAATCAAAACTGTCAGCAGGTGCAGATCACCTCGGGATAATCCCATTTTTATTTTCAATCACACCATTTTCCACTGTGTCACATATTATGTAGTCATCTGCTTTCCCTTTGAATATTATCTCGAGTGACTTGACAAATTAATACAGGTGTCAATTAGCTTAGAGGCATTCCAAAAAAGAAAGAAAAAAAATCAAAGGATGTCGACAAGTGATATGTTAATAGCTCATTTAAATATTTTTCAATTTAAATAGTGTTTTGTAACCCGGGTACAAAGTAGACATCCATCTAATTGCGTTTAGACAGTAACATAATACTTGAAAGGCAGTAATTTCTCATTAAGCTTCTGCTAGGAGTCAAATCATTCATCGTTGTAGTCTCTGAGGTAATATTAAGGAAGCCACATTCAGAGATATGACTGTATATTCCAATCTTGTTTAAAAAAAAAGAATTGAAATCAACAATAATGTATATGTTCACCATCTTGTAAAAGTATTTATTAGCATCAAACAGTTTCACATTTTGCCATGTTGCAACTACAAACTTTGATGCAATAAAAATGTTTTTGTGTTTTTTTTCTCTCTATTTTTAATATACCACAAAGTAGCACATATTTGTGAACAGTAAAGAAACTGATAGATTGGTTTAAATCATTACATTTCCTGCTCCTGCAGAGCCACTAATAATTCTGTCAAACTCAATGATCAACAGAACAATATAGGCCCCGCCCATTGCCCCGCCCCTCGACTTTGACGGGCGAGTTTGGCAGGAAAAAGTATTTCTCAAGAATCAAGAAATAATCGAATTATTCACCTGTACATTTATTTACTGATTTAATGATGTATTTATTAATCTAATATTGTACCATTTGGTTTTCCGTATAAACACACCGTCACTTCCATGATACATGGTGGCGGCATGATGCTGTGGGTGGCTCTACAAATTATTAACTCATTAAACAAATATGTGCGCCACTTTTGTGAATTTATTTCCATTATAATGCACTCCTTTGTGTTGTGGCCTATTATATCTTAAGTAAAACACACCGAAGTTTGTTTACAATGTGGGAACATGTGAAAATGTACTTTTACAAGGTACTGTTGTTATGTTTAAAAACAACAGGCATCCCCATTTAGCAAAGGAGGGAAAAAATACTAGAAGATGGAATCTTTTATCTCTGCGTGAATCATCTACTCTGCTGAACTGCGAATCTGCGTTCATAAATAATAACTGCAGTGTCAATAATTTTGACAAGCCTTCCACCCCAAGTGAAACAAATGATTCAGGGCTCAAATGGAGGAAAGAGCACAAAAGCCTTCCTGCACTGAATAATGTTTACAGCATAAAAACTATTAATGTGTGAATGCAACTGCATAAAGCTGGAAGCAAATGGCAACGTTTTCAACAGCTGGTTTAATAAGATGCTCCTTTTTTTTTCTTTTTTTTTTTTTGTTTTGTTGAAGCTTGCTGTTGTTTTGAATCCACACACCAGGAACAAATACCCCCAGTAGGGCTGCCTTACACTTTTTCTGTAATTGCCACCAGAAAAGGTCATTCACACAACAACAGTTTGAGAAATAATTACTCTATTACATTCAGCTTGTTACTTATTACGCAGTGGGAATCAAAAGAAACGCCAATCACTTTCATTTCTTGGCTCTGTCTGAAGGCACCATTAAAGCAATTAAGTTTTTTTTCTTCTTCTTTGACTCAAGTGCAGAACCTATGACATGAAAAGTAAGCGAGTGTGCAATTTTTGTACCTTTTAGATTGCAAAAAGTTACTGAACAACTAGGCTGCCTTTTTGTGTTCATTGCACTAACATTGCCTTGATTTCTTGTGCAGTTTGATTCTACAAAGAAACATTCAAAACCGAACAATAAAGGCTAGAAAATACTTTGTATTGATCAATTATGGGTACTTTTTTAGGGGGATTTTCAGTGGAAAGTGCAAGGTGTCTTTGCCATTGGTATTGTGTCAGAAGAATCCATATGGACAATTTGTGAAAGAGCTTGAAAGTTGCACGTGATGTACTGCAGTAGGTCCTACCTTAGTTTTGGGAGCTCAGTCAAGAAATTTTCATTGAACCTCAGCATATTCTGAGAACCACAAATCTGAAGAAACACCCCAATAAGGTGAAGTAAAGTACCGAAAAGAAGGCAAGAGTAAGAGACGGAAGTTGTTGGCGGGAAGGAGCCAAACTTCAGTCTATGTCCAGATCTCAAGGCTTTTTTCTGCTTCAAGATGGCAATAAAAGTTGACGGGTGTTCAGAAGATGTGCTGCTGTTATGAGGGAGGAAAAAGACGGGCAACAAAAGAAACCAGCAGCAGCAAAAGCAAGGCATGCAGATTTAAAAACAGGCAGCCACACTGCTTTACTTTGGACAATAGGAACAACATGAAGCACTTCAATGTGTTCAAAGTACCTGAGCTTTCTCGTAGCTCGGTTAATTTTTTTTGCAGATAAGAAGAAAAACGGTACAGAACAGGTGTTTCCACTAATTTTCCCATATGCTAATAGCGGAGCTAATATTTTGTTTACCACTTACTAAATAAGTGTTAAACTTACCAAATAATAGCTAGCACACCCAGCTAGCCCCAAAATTAAATTTTCTAGATGAATTCTACAGCACAAATTTACTTGACTGTTTGAAAACTTTCAATTGCATGAGCTGAATTCTTCATGTAGTTTGACGTTCGTCTTGTTATTATGAAGTGGTTGAAGACTGTGAAGGTCATATTGTTTGAGTTGAGCATTTTAGCATTAGCTTCTGCTAAAATGCCATGTTGGTATAGCACTTCAGCAGAGCAAATCTTTATGATTAGTGCTTTAGGGTTAGTGCAGCTAATGTTTTTTAGCAGCACCCACCACTGGCAGACCTTAAACGTTTCAGATTTTTATTTCTAAGACCAAATTTATTATAAGCAAGAGGAAATATGATAAATCTCCTCTCAGTTGTTTTGTGCTGCAGTGTGGCGACCGGTCATAATAAAGCCGTTGTAGAAACACAAATTGTGAGTGAACTTTAACCAGCAGCTAGTTTCTTTTTAAAAGTACAAATGTGATGAAGATAAGATGACACAAATATGTCATCGCTGATTGTCTGGGTTTGGAACTAAGGAACAGAACACCATGTTTAACTATTCCTGTGCCACAGTTTGATAGTTGTGCTATTTTAGCCTGTGATTTTATTCAGAGAATATGTTAAATCAAGCTGCTGGTGAAGTTCCCTCCATCTACATACTCTCAAAACACGCACATCACACATCAACTTCAGGAAAATTTCCCATATAAAACACAATTCTGCCCACTTTCGGATGCTTCCTCTAAAAAAAGAAAACAGCAAAAGGTGCTTTCGCCCCTATAAGAAGAAATTAACCTTCTATCTTTCCCTTGATTCCTTGGACTCCTTAATCATTTCTCTAATCAGACAATGGCATTAATCACAACTCACAGCAATCACACTAACACTGTCACAAATAAAACTGAAGAAATGTTAAATATCCAATCACCTCTACTTATACAAACATGAATATTAGCTGGTCGGGGCGGACTGCGCAGCGAGCAGAAGCTTCAAGTCGCCATGCAAAAGGCTTCGTTATCAACGTTGGCTTCATAGTTCAAAAGCAATTAACATCTTCGCTTACAAGTGGAGAACGAGGCCCGCTCGTTACCAACGGCAGCACCTCAACACGAGCTGATCCGCTGAGCTCATACCAAATTCATGTTGCGTAATAAGAAGCAGGGTGGTGGATAAACCTCTCAGTCAGCTTCCTTCAGGCTAAAGTAGTGTTTTCTAATTAATATCTGAAGCAGCTCCCTGACAAGGGGTCGGCTTATTCATTTTTATTTACCATGTAATTTTAAATGTTCAGTGAATACTGAGAGGAAAATGAAAGGTCTGCCCTAATGGAACTAACTTGTGAGCCGCGTGCTCAGCGCTGAGCCTTCACAAAAAGCATTATCTGCTGCGACGTACCGGCTGCAAAGTGTCAGGCTTGCATTGAAGCAATTAGAAACATTGGAATAAGCGTCATGTTTCCGATAACCATGTTGCGTGGTTTCCCGTTTTCGCAGCCTATAGGTGCAAGGCTCCCAGCCGGTGATTGCGTGACATGGGACTCCGGGCCTAAACAAGCAAAGCTTTCCTTCCTCTGCAGAATCCAAGGAAGCAGTCTTACTACGAACACAGTGAACACACCCCGCTATTTAAAATTTAAAAAAAAATTTAAAAACGGTTTACCAACTGTTCTCCATCCATTCAAGCCCATTCACATCCGAGCTATGGGAATCCAAAGTTTTACGACTTACGGTCGTTGCAGAATGAACCTCCGTAGGACGTCATTGTGCAGTCACAGGTGAAGCCCTCCCACTGCTGGAGACAGACCCCCTGATGGTAGCAGGACTCCTCCGTACAGGTGGTGCTGGGTCCTGAGAGACGGAAATTAGCCAGGAGGATCAAATTAAAATCTGCCATGCATAATAAAAGTAAAATAAAACAAAAATAAAAAAATCAGACATTTTCTGTTACATCTCCAACAGTTCCACTTGTAGTCTGCTCCTCTGGAAACAACTGCAGGATTTATGTTTTAAAGCTTTGGTTAGAACCATGTAGGGATTATTTTTATTTATTAAATTTTTTTTTAAATTATTTATCAAAAAGAATTCAATACAAAAGATCCACAGGCATTAGCAAGATTGTGTACAATGGAGTTAAAACAAACTAACAATGGGCATTTCATGTAACTTTGGCTGAGGAAGAAGAAAAAATGCACTGTTTATCAGTGACTGATATTTGATTTAGATCAGAGTATATTTAACATTTCATTTGATTAAAGTCTCAGCATCTAGAGAAAGTGTGAAAAGACCCACAATTAAAGTTACTTAAAGTTCTGGGTGAAGTTTCTACACATAATTTTGGGAGCCATGTTATCTGTTCTTAACAACAGATAACATATATCAGCTATTTATATACATTTAAAAAATCCTTTACCTAATTGTACTTTGTAATATAAAGGTATTTTTTGTTAGAAAGTAACTGTTTTTCAGTACCTATAAGCCATCATCAAAAATTAAACACTTCAAACTTATCACTCTGCAAGAAATCTATATGGTATAAAAGTTTGATGTACTGAATATGTTTCGCGATAATTTAATATATTCAGGTTGACCCTGGTGTATCACAAATACAGAAAACCAGCACAGAAACATAGCATCAGTCAATCAGATCAACTACATTTTGTTTAATCAAGAAACCAACTTTTAATTACATCTAAAATCCTTGCTGACAAACTGACAGATTCCTGTGGCGTTGGCTTCTATACAGTAGACCGCCGTCTAATTGCTGTTCAGTATTTCCTGTTAAATATTGAATATTAAAAAATAAAATGCAGCTTGGGAAGTTGGAATATGTTGACACGCTGTCGGCCGGCAGTTCATTTTTAGATTTAGCACAGTGAAACATCTTAAAACCATACACATTGATTATTTGTCAGCTTCTTCGTCTTTTTCTTTTTCAAAAGCTATATAATTTTTATTTTATTTATTTTTTTTTTTTCCACAAAATTTGCAACGATATCGCTTATTTTTCACTTTGTCAAAAGTGCGTAACATTTTAGGGAACCACGGACTAGCTGAGTTGGCTTTTTCTTTCATTATAACTATATTTTACAACTTTCTTTCGACAATATTGCGTCTGTATACTTTCAATAGCATAACTATTCTCATAATATGACTTTATTCTTGTATTTTAAAAAAATTATTAGTCTTGCCCTACTACTCCAACATGCTAACTTTACAAACCTCCCGTGCCGTTTTTCTTTTCACTGTCACAAACCTCTCCACCTCCTCTCCTCTATAGAGGTAGACATGTTTGTATCCTCCTCCATCAGCTGCGAACACAGTTCTCTAGAAGTTCTGTTTTGGCTAGTTCTTCTAACGGCTTGAAAAGACAGCTCATTGATTATTTTTGAACACTGCTGCCACCTATTGACAGGAGGCTTGTTTATAAGTCAAGAAGGGAAAAAGAAGGAAAATATAAAGTTCTCCTGCTTCCTGCTGGCTACCGACCCAGTATGCTGTTACTTATTATTACTCCTCAGCGTTCGCTATTTATTGCTTAATAAGACACAAACCAAAAGGAAACAAGATCACAATTTGTGCAACTCAAAAAAAAAAAAAAAAAAAAAAAGTTGATTGTTGGAGATTGTTGGTGAAAATGCTTTAGAATAGATATTTGATTAGGCTGCAGATGAAGTCTTAGGTGGGATGATTATTTTTGAAACAAGTGTGCGGTGGCTTTTGTGTTGATGGCAGTGGGGCTTCTCATTACAGCCTCAATTAAACAGAGATTTTCAAAGAACCGTGGTTCACTTCCAGACTAATTTGTTTGTGCAGAGATAAACAGCCTCTGCACTGTGCCATTTACAAATGGCCTAGTTAAAAAAATGGTCCCAGCCCCTTTAATTCTACAAAAAACAAACACACAAGTAACCAATCAGATTTTTCCTTTTTTTTTTGTTTGTTTAGGAAACAACTATTACCTTTTTGCTTAATAATTAATTGGCATTCTTAAGAGCCAATAGATCAGCATGCAATTACTTCCTTCCTCTTTAATTTAGAAAACAAATTTTAGTTTCACCTAAACTCCTTGTCGATTTGGGTTTGTTGGAGTGTGAATTCCCATCTGCTGTTTGCTCCAAATGTTTGAGGAAAATCCTGCTGTACTAAGGGGGGAACACGCTTAATATGACTATAAAACCCAAGTAAACACATCTTCATTCCCTTTCTGCAGTCGGCTCTGCACTCCACGAACAGCTTGCTTATAAATGAAACATCTGCCTATGTACAAACTGTGCATCCAGTTGGAAATTGGTTTATGCCTCAGAATAAAAGAACCTCGAAATGAAACATCTTATTAAATCTCAAAATTAGATTTTACGTCTGCTTTAGGCACCAAATACTCGAGCTTCCCATTCCAGTTCCCAGCGCTTTCAGATCTAAGTTCAGATGTGTAGTAAAATGTGGAGCAAAAGCTCCTTTAGTAAGATCTTTGCCATAAACACATCAGAAACGGCAGCCATCTGTGACAACCGAGGAGGAACCGTAAGTAAGAATACTCTTAAGGGCAGAGAAATTATTCCTGTAATTGCTTTAAAATGATATGTTTTATGTGTTTATGCAACATCGACAGGAGGATAATTGAATTTCTAACAACCTCTGGTTTATTTGTCAAAAATAAAATAAATAAATAAATAAAAAAAATCAAAACCTCCAAAAATCTGCTCAGGTATTAGAGCTCAGTTTCCTGGGAGTCGGATCATTAACAACCATTGTGTGAGCCTGCAGGAAAGGGTGAGATAACTTAATGCAATTTTAAACTGTGTTTGGAGCAAAGTAATTGTGGGTTGTAAGTGTGGGCAGGTAATAAGGCTAGCTGGCAGAAACGGCATCATTTAGGAGGAAGTGTTGGGGAGAAGGGAACACATGAAAAGCTTCAGCCGGTGCGGTTTCAGCCAGTGTTCCCCACAGGGAAATTAAGCCTGGGTTCTCCTGTGCTCAGTAGGCTACCGAGACATGGTGGACTGTGGCTCAGGGTACAGTTTGTGTGAAAAGAGGGAGGACTGTTACTGCCAAAAACTACTGTTATACCCAGGATTAACTGACATCAGAGCCATTTAGCCCGAGACATGCAGCAACCCAAGCATGGCGGAGGTAGAAACGGTGCTAAGGCGAGACGAAAGGAAAGCCACAAAGCAACAAAAATGGGGTGTTAGTGAGATTAACCACACTGTCGATAGCAGAGAGAGGGGAAAAATCGCCCGCCTCCTGCAGGATTTACGGAGTAACTAGGACAATACACAAAGAAAGGAGACTAAAGGCTGGCCCAGGCACTCGGAATCTGTGTGGTTACGAAACAGCCGTTTCCGTCTTTGAATTCGTCAAACGTCACACGAGATTTGAAACGGCGGTTTTCTGTCAACGAGGTAGAAGGAATCACCGTGACTCAGCTTGGATAATAATACCTGAAATCAAGGGCAGTTGATTTTTCCTCCCCTGGTAACTCACAGGGGAGATAATTATCGAATGGTCTTTCCTTAAAAAAATTTTTAAAAAAGAATTCAGAAGCCCTAAGGTATTTATTATGACTTAGACTGTTTTATGGAGGGTGACTGGTCCTGTGATGCACCCTGGAGAAGGGCACCAGCTGCTCTGCGACCCCTGACAGGATAAGTGGGCATAGACTACGGGACGGGTGAATGGATGATGGACAAAGAGAAGCTTCTCGTACCGTCGCAGCCTCGTTCCACCTGCCCCACCTTGTGGAGGGCATCTGCGATCAGGTCAGGGAGTCTCCCGTTCAGGTCCACAGAGGCCAGGCAGCCCTGGTACCCGTCCCGGGACGCGATCAGTTTGGGCAGATTGCTGTACATGCTCTTCGTCACGCCACCGATGTACAGCTCTCCTGCAAAACACACACATGAAGAAGGCTGTAAGAGATGCGAACAAACAAAAATGATACGCAAGAAACTTCTGGTTTTACTAGAAATCCGAGGCTAATCTTTGACAAACAGCCATTCTTCTTGAATTGTAGCTTTGAATTTAATGACTTTGTAATTCCATCTTAAACCTTATTAACACTAGCATAAACTCACCTGTTGTTTTATTTTTATTTTTTCAAATCTAAGGAATTAAGGCATTAAAAGGTAACAAACCTCTGTGTTGCATTTTTCTGAAAATTAACAATGTTACATAATTTTCAAACTCCAACTAGTTCAGTCAAGTCAGACGTGTCAGTAATCTAAGCAGAAATAGTCAACTAATAAACTTGTTCAGAATGACCTCCTGATTATGTTGTTTTTACTCTTCTTCAGGTTAACATATTGTAGAAGAAATCAGTAGATGAGGTAACGTTAATCTCCAACAGGTTTCATGGAATCATTGGCAGACTGACCTTTCCTACAGATTAGTCCAATAGTACAGCATCATGTGCAACAAATCTCTGAAGATACTTGGAGTGAGTTACAATAGTTAATTTCTCTTTGGGATGAATAAGGCATAAAGTATTTTTAGACTGAATTGAACTGAAAGACATATCATGAACCGAATTATCACAAGTCGTATCAAAATAGAAAATAGTGCAAGCTAACGCTAGCATCTCAATTAAGACATTAAACACCCAAAAGTGAGCATTTTTGGCATGAATACATGATTTGGTATGAATATTATGGCCATTTTCTCAAACGAGCAAGTCCGGTGGCAGAAGTTGACATTGACAAAATAAATAGAAACGTTACTTTAAACAGCATAAGGTTGTTATGCTGTTACTGCTTACTGCAGTAACTAACAGTAAGCAGTTAGTTACTGCAGCCCATCTAAGTTCAGAAACATTCATGTCTGGAGAATTTTTATTTCACAGAAAGTATAAATGAAAAAATTAAAAAAACAATAAGCGTGGATATGTGACAGGTGTCATGTTATAAACAATATCTGGGTCATTTCTACAAAGAATTTTAAACACTACTCCCATAGTTGGGTACTTATGTTAAAAATATGTTTATTTTGGAAAACTTAATTCTAAAAATAAAAAAAAACTCAAATTGAAAAAGAGAATCCAAACTTTTCTTACAGTTCCCTTGCTTTAAGGAGTCAATGGAGCTCTCACAGGTTTCTATATATTCTGCTCTCTGCGGTTACCTTTGACCTTTAACCCTGTTGTTTTAATGTAACAGCCTCTTGTTGCAGCAGACGTAGGCCATCTTGTTTATACAGTGAAAGCAATTTTTTTAACTACAAAGAAATTAACTTGTTAAAGTTGAAAGTGTATAAAAACAAAGAGATCGTTGCAGTTTATTGTGCAAAATGCAGCAGCTTATGGTTTTCAAAAGAACAGTTATCGTCATAAAGAGTAATTTCCTTTCCTTGTTAGCTGTAAGCACATTTAAAAGTGATTTATCCGCTCTAGTTGCTCCAGACCTTCTCCGGCAAATTACACTAACAAAAATAAAGTTTTTCAGCTATACTCCATATGAAACCGCTTATTAAACTATTAATTTTAAAGCTATGAAGTAGTGTGTGTGCATCTTCTGGTTAAAAAAACCAAACCCCCCCCCAAAAAAATAAATAATTGCACGTCACTTTTGCGCTGTACAAATACAACGTGCTCTACATGCTGCTTAATTTCTTCACTCCAAAATGTTTCATTAGCAGCTGCTGGTAAAGGAGAGATGAGCAAAACTTCAAGCCACTAAAGAACAAACGGGGATCCCACGAATCACAGCATGCGTCTTAAGAGTGCATCCTCTGAAGGTGCGCGCTACCACATACACACGCACACACACGCCTGTCAAAATATTACCCTCACCGCCACACAGGAAAATTGACATCTCCAAGCCAAGCAAATGTGTCTGTCAGTAGGTATGCTCCTTAGAGACGTCCCTGACAGAGTGGCTGTCATTACCGAGGCGGCAGAAGCATGTTTGGATGATTACATGATTCAAAGAAGCAGCTTACAGTTGACACGAATAGCTTTGCCAGCGTCAACCCGCCACACTGGAAATGGGATTTGATGTCTGAAAGAATTTTTATCTACTGTACTCTTTGGAGGAGAGACGCAGGACGTACACAGTGCACTTTTTTATGAACGGAGCAGAAAATTGCGAATCCTAAAGCAAGATGATAAAAAAAGCTGAGGTTTGGGAACTCTCGGTGCTCAAGCACAATTACTGTCTCTTTGTATTACAGCATAAAAGAGGGGAGGGAGAGAAAAAAAAACTAATCTAGTTTTAAACCTAATTATTTTTCTCCCCTGTCTCTTCGTTGCGGCTCCTCCATTCTGTCAAGTCGCTGAAAGCAGCAAGTGAAATTATGGCAAGCGTAAGAAAAAGTGAAGAAAAAAAAGGGTCTTTGATGTCAGGGGATATGAATAAACACGGTTTGAAATGCTTCAAGGTTTTCGTATCATCAAAACCTATACTTTATCTTTGAGCAGGCACAAAAACGGAGACCCAGCAGAAACTCCTCCACGCGGGGACAAGATGCTGCTGAGCAGATAAGATCATCAGAAAGCCGGAAGAATTTCCCGTCATCTAAAAACTGGGGAAAATTTCACGGCGCAGGACGGAGCCGCAAGGTCAATTATATGTGGACTTTGGGTAATGGAATGAGTCAATGATGTTTGCCGACTTCTCTCCAGAATTAATGAGCACTTGACACTTCATATTTTCCAGCCAGGGCTCCCGGACATTATAATCAATACAATAAATTCGTTAACCATCCGCCTGAGTGATGTCCTGAAATCACAGCCGTGAAAGCCATTTAGCAAACATTAAATTAATCTAAAAAATATAAATAAATTTTAAAAAATAAAGCAAACGGTGCATTTTTTGCCAAAGGCAACATGTTTTAGACTCCATTGGCTGTTGGTTTAACGATAGAAGGCGAGAGGTAGTTGAGTGGCTGTAAAGTAAGGGTGAAATAATTGGAATTAATTCAAATATTCATTAAACTAAGTGGGCGGGCATTGTGTTGTATTCTGAACTGAATATTCTCATTTAATATCATGGGCGGGACAATAAATCTGCCAGTGGTTTTGTGGTGTGAACTTATGCTAATGAGCAGGAGTGAGTCTGTCTGGTGTAGAGAATCACTCCCCTTACCCACCTGTTGGTGGAAGCAGTGAGTTGGTGGTGTGTGAGAACCAATATAAGAAAATCTTAAAGTGAGCAAGTTGGAGAAACATCCAGTGTGAAAAAAAAAAACTCAAACCATCACAGCAAAGGATAGCTATAAAACCAGTAACTCACATTTGTTGTTCTTAGATTACACTTTACCAAATGACCAACTGACTTTAAACGCACCACATTACAATTAGTATTGGTCTAGACCACATGTGATTAGATTCCAAACATATGATTGGACTGTATTAGAATAAACTGGAATTTAGGCTAATGCTAATTCTGTATGTCAGCTGAGTTAAACTTGAGATTGAAAATAAACTTGGCTGATACTGACTGAAAAGATGTTCTTTTTCTAAAACAGATAGATGGTTTCAAAAACACCTGCGACAACATGGAACCATTTCCAGAAATGTTTTCATCCACATGGAAACACAAAGAACGGCCCCAAAACACAGTTTTTTACTCCTCCAAACCTGCAGGTGGCAGTAAACAGGGAGTATGGAACATGCAGTTAAAACCTTCACAAGAAGAAAACAAGAATGGTGAACAACAAAAGATGAGCGGGTCCTCTAGAACTCCATTTCTGGTGAAAATAAAATCAAAACAATGTTTCCCTTTTAGAGAAAACAATCCAATGTGATCGGGGTCTAGAGATCAGAAGCTCAGTTAATGATACTTTAATTTTTTTAAAATTCAAATATTTGTAAGTGATATTTCTCCTCAAGGTTATAATGTTGAAATTAAATTATATATAAAAAAGTGTGTATTCTGACATATTTAAATGGTTTTCACAAAACGTGACAAAATAATATTTAGCATGGAAAATTCTCAGAATGTCTGTTCTTGGCTACATTAGAATGAATAATCTAATATACATAAAATTAGTTTAGACAAAAGTCATTTATTGGGTCAAGAACAACATGATAAATTGTATGACTCGAGTTATCTTAGCACAGGCTTTATTAGCATTAATGCCTGCTTCAAAGTAAGAACAATGAGCTGAATAAGGTTTGCTCTGTGCCAGACGCTGCATCCTATGCTGGCTCTGCTGGACCCAGCCGTAATGTCTGTGGTGCTGCTGAAGAGCTCTAAGAGATTCCTGGGATTGGACAAAATATAGTCAGGCAGGCATCACAGAACACCACTTTCACCTCCATGATCACCGTAATGACCCCTCACACTGAGTGGAGGGATGGGTGTGTTTGAATATGGGGCCCGAGAGAGCCACTGACTCTACCGTTTGAAAGAACACACCAGGCTGACATTTATGTAAGGAAGAGAAGGTTTTCAATGGGTTTTAAAGAGGGATGAAGATCTCTCTATTGATGCTTTCATTAGTCCTTTAAGGCATAATCTTAACTGTTAAATCATGTTCACACCTTGAGCACACTTTGGTTGGTCTGAGTGGTCAAAAAAAAAATCTATTAAAACTAAAGAAACTTTATTGTTGAAACTAAGAAATACTCAACAGTTCTGCCCTTCTATTTCAAACTAATTGTTGGGTTATTATTATATTAAGTACTTTACCTTTACTTAATTTTTTTTTCAATCTGTGTTGAACAAAAGAATCAGCTTGGTGGCCACATAAAGGGAGGGAAGTATCTAAATATAGTTTATAATCATTTTCACCAGAAATGATAGTAATGTTGTACTCAAACAACTATCAATCAGGGAAAAACTATCAAAAGTCACTGTTACAGTTGGAGAAATCAAGCTTTTCACAATATAATTGCTGTGAAAGTAAAGAAAAGAGCTTTGTGTGT
>NW_006800012.1:1140706-1143351 GCF_000485575.1 Poecilia formosa | reverse complement strand
TATATATATATATATATATAATAACAGAGAACTTTGCTTTTATGACAAAGTGTTAAAATCCATCATTGGTGTTAGGTGGCTCATTTCCTTTGGTGAGAACACCTCAGAAGCACAAAACCAAACCTGTGTGTATTTCATCCTCGGCTATAATTGGCTCCCCGAGTGGAGTGATGGTTTCACAGTCGTCACCCATATCCACCAACACTCTGATATGCATTATTTACATTCGTCATTAGGAGAGGTCTGATAATGAAAAGAAAAAGGCCATGAATGCGCAATGTGCGATCTTTGGGCTCAATCCACAGACTCCCTCTAGACGACTCTCTGGTGAACACAGAGCCCACCATTAACTTTCATTAAATGCTCTATTAAGATCCTCTCCCTCACTCTTGGTTTCTCCCCCACTCTCTCTCTCTCTCTCTCTCTCTCTCTTGCTCTCTCTCTCTCTCCTTTTTCTGCCTCGTGTTTGCCTCACCGTCATGCTGGCTCTAATTGGTGAAGATTGAATCATTACTAATCAAAAAAAAAAAAAACACACAAAATCAACCACAAAAACAGAAACAACTGTCGGGCGATGGGGTGTGTGTTGCAAGGAGGGCCAGGACAACGGCAGCGAGCCGGAATACGCAGGGAATCTGATTGCTAATTACAGAGGCGCTCCCTTATCCACAGTCATCACAACAGGACGACTGGTCTGAGGAATAAATGTTGAGCCTGCTTGTGCAGTAATTGCCGATGCTAAATTATAAGTTGTCTCATCGTGTTGCGCGCATAGTCTCTGTGTTTGGAAGGTCTGAGAACAAATGATATGGAAAGGCAGAAGGCAACTGAAGCTATAATTACTTGAGGGCGCGCTATTTTGACAACAGGTGTCTCTTGCTGTAGCTGAACTCCTCTGTGACTACAGGTGGCAGAATGCAGCTCTGAAGTGGTTCCTTCAGACAATGCTGTAAAAATAGCTCTTCATCTGATTATTTGCAGGAAACTGAAGAAGGGAGGTAAACATGGCTGTCATTTCTCATTACTGCTGCAATAAATTCAAACTTATCTTACCTATACATACCTCTCAGGGATGATGCTATGACTAGGCGTGCACTGATTGCAGCTTTCTGGTCATGACTGATTTTTAAAAATGTCTGATTTGCCAATTGCGATGTTCTCGATTTTATTATCTGAGAAGTTATTAAATGTAGCGACAAAGTTGCTAAGTTCCACTGGGTTCCAATATATATATATGTATGAAGTTGTCTTATGGTTTTTCAGCCGAATTAGGACTATTTTTTGCACCACTGAATCCTAAAATGACATCCATGTTTCTCAATCAGGTCAGGTTTTTATTTTAATTTGACTTAGACAAATCCAATCTTCAGACTAAATTGATGACATTTTTGTGTCATCATCAGTTCATTTCCCTTAATATTTCCCATTCAAAAAAGGTTTTAGGAGAAAAAGAAGACGTTTTAACAGATTGTATTAATTACATGTAACAACCTTGGATTTCTGTAAACTGAATAATAAACACTGATAAGGGTAAGTACATGTGAACTGAACATTACGTCTCCGTCTCTGTCCTGTCCTGATGGAATCTCTCCTCCTGCTCATCACTCATTGATCAGATTCTCCAGATGTGAGAACAAGTCCTGCATTTTGATGCTCATGTTGCTCCATAGTTCAGAAAGTTGACCTGATTGAGCAAAAGCAATGTGATTTTAGGATTCAGCTCATTGACATGACCATAAAGCAGTTGGAAAAACCCCAGACAGTGTTATTGGCTGTTGACCAGCTGGCCTGTAATTTGCTGAACAAGCAAATGTTATCCATGAAGGGTCCTGCTCAAAACATCCACCACTAACACAATCTGACACTTTATAAGACTCCTTAAACCTTCAGGAACATGAAGGCTAAAGGAGAAACCAAAACAGTACAAGCAAAGTGTGCTTAATAAAGTGGCTGGTGAGAGTATATGTAATTTTACGGGGATGAAGTTTATGAAAGTGTTCATCCTAAAAGAGTTTGTGGCCTCCCTGACAGTCCTTCACTGCTCTGTGAGCTCTTGACAAATTCTTGGCAGAGTTACGTGCCAATGCTTGTTGAAAGATTGTACAGTGACACAGACAGGCTCCATTACGTACTTTTCACGCTTCTTTCCCCCCTCTGAGATGTCACTCTGCATTCAGAATCTTTTGCTTTTCCTAGATTCATCTCTGCTGTCTCTCCATCACCACCTTTCATCCTCCACATTCCTAATATTTGTCTTAGTCTCTCTGCCGTCTCATTTTGCTCCGTCTGTTATTGTTATTGTGTCAACAGGATCCAGAACTTTCTTTGTTGCGTCGTTGTTTTACCTCCAGTTTTATTGTTAGAAATTGTTTCTAGAGTAATGGTGACAATAAATTGAATACTCAACGTAAGCAGTCATGAGAAAAATGAAGCTTTCCACAACGCTCAGAATAGATATTGGAAAGCTAAGCGAAGTGCAACAAACGTGAATATGGACTTTTATGAATTTGATCAAAGCATAAATGTCCCCTGGACAATTGTTTCTCTGCAAACAAGTGTGTCGAACCGGAAGGTACGTGAAATAGGCCACTGTACACTTTTGGCTTTTTTTTTTTTCTTTTTTTTTTGATAATCTGACTTATGTA
>NW_006800012.1:1104041-1139740 GCF_000485575.1 Poecilia formosa | reverse complement strand
TGGATGGATGGATGGATGGATGGATGGATGGATGGATGGATGGATGGATGGATGGATGGATGGATGGATGGATGGATGGATGGATGGAGCCATCCTCCAGGAAGATGTAGTAAGACTAATGGTTAATAGCTTACATCACTGACAAAGAGGCTTTTTGTATTTCTTAACTAGTAAATGGTTGCTCTGTGTACAGAGGAGATTTTTAATCAGAAATAAGGTGGAAAGTTACATAAAAAAAACTGAAAAATCAATTTGGAACGTCATCTGACCACGGGGATCTCCACTTTACATGGCTCTAATAGCTGAGACTACATAATATTTTACGTCAGTCAGGTTTCATCAGTTAAGCTGAATAAAAAAAAGTATATTAGGAATTTTGAAGCAAATACCTTGAAAAATGTGACAGAGATGAATCAAAGCCAATCCCCATGTTTGAATATTTATACAGTTTATGTAATTAAATGTTTCATGTGTGCTGTCTAAATAACCGTGTGCCTTGACTTATAAATGTCATCCACATTTATCCAGATCAGCATGTTCATATCTGATTTGTAACTTTTATTCACCTTGAGGAAAAAGAAGATGACTGCTCTGCATGGCCTTTATAAAACATTATTCAAGTTCCTTTTTGAAATGGCAATAAAAAAAAAAAAAAGAATGAATAAAAGTAACAGTTTTTCCTATTAGTTAAATAAGTTTGCAAGGCTACAACTGATTAAGCTTTTATAAAGAAATTGAATTTGAAAAATAGCAGCGGGTCACATCACCGACGGTCAAGTCAGTTTCAATGTTACTGTTAATTTATCAGAGGGTCACGGCAAAATTAATAAATGTATGGGGATCTTGGATGTTCATGCAGCTTATGATCCATTTGTAGCAAAAAAAATAATTATATTTTAACTGTGCAAACTAAAAATTCATGAGTGTATAGTCACATCTAGACTCCATCTGCTACTTGTATTTACTTTTGGTCGGGAAGCCCATGATGAAAGGGGCGATGAAGTGGGAGAAAGGAGGAGGTTGGGCAGAAAAAATGACCAGAGGTCTGAGTAATCCCATTGTAAATTGCAATAAAAGACAGGTGAGACCAGCAAAAACATCTTAAAACACACTGCTCTACTGCAGCACTCCACAGAGCCTATCATTTTCGCAAAGTGCACTGACACCGAGAAGGAAGAGAGAGGAGACAGAATAGGGCAGGGTTGGAGGAAAAAAAAAAACGAAACAAAAAGAGTCTGGAAGGAGGAGAAGCCGTCTGCTTTCACCCGTCTGAAGGATAACGCTTACTGAACATTAAAAAAAGGCGCGTCAAACAGGGATGTCAAACTCATTTTCATTTTGGACCATATCAAAAGTCTGAATGTTCTTAAAGGGCCAGTTGTGTCCGAATGTATTGATAAAAACCAATTTGATTGTTAAAATATCAATAAATAGCTGTTTCAGCATTCAGTAAGTGTTTCATAAAATAAAATTATGTTGAATATCTTTTCACTCCGATCAGTCCATCAAAGATTTAAAGATTATCTTTTGTGGTTTTTCTGCAGTCAAAGTCACAGATTTCGTGGCGCTAATTTAGAAATATTTGTAAGGAATTTTCACAATAATTGCACTAATTACTTTTTTTTATTAAACTCAATGTTTTTTGGCCAATTTTGATGAAAAAATGTCTGTGAAATCAGAAGAAAATGTTAGCAATGTGTTGATTTTGTGTGAATTTTGTGAAAAACTGGAGGGACTTATTGATACAATTTGCAATCTAGAGGGCCACACATGAAGCTACAGCGGGCCGGATTTGGCCCACAGGCCTTGAATCTGACACACGATGTAAAACATTAAATGATGAGACTGACTATTTTATCAATGTAATGTAAATATAATGATCCTTCATTAGATGATATATAGCAACAAACAATGACATGTTGCTGAAAATGCTAATGAGAGAGAAGAAGGTGACAAAAACACCGTTTTTTTTGTTGTTGTTGTTGTTGTTTTTTTGCTGTTTTGTTTAGGACAGCGTTTTGCGCAAAATTTCCGGACGTAAACAAAAGACATTCAACATGTCTGCAGATGATGGATGGATGAGGATTAACACACACAGCTGAATGGCATCTTCTGTTCCATTTGCTGTTTGAATTGTCTCAAAAGAAATAGGCCAAAATGTTCATTTTTTACCATCATCTCAAAGTACGTACTCCAAAAACAGGAGCTAATTTTCCTATTTTTTTCCTCAGAGAGAAAACACTGCAGTCATTTTAAGACTGAGACGAGTTTGGAGGGGCGCCGCAGAAACTCGACGTCTCACCGGCTCAGTGTCTTTCTCCTTCCCTAAATCTCAGCGAGAATAAGTGCTGCGAGCTTCCAGACACTCATACCATCTGATGCGCACTGCTAATCCAGTTATTCTGCGTGTGATTTGTTTAGTTATTATCATGCAAATCGTTTCAGGCACTGCCTCGGCAGATCTTCATTACATTTCCTCCTCCCCTCTCTGTCACTCTCAGGCCCACATCAGGTGCAAAGTGAAGCAGAGTTGCGGAGGAAATTGAATTCCTCCTCCGTCCGCCGGATGACGTCGCATTTCTCGGAGCGTCTCGATTCCACCTCTGGTCCCGCCGCTTCGTGCATCCGAGAATTTCAACTGACAACTCTCAGGCGAACGCTGAAATCAGTCTCTCATGAATGCAAACGATAAACACGACGAGCGCGGGAGATTTGGTAGGAAAACAGAAATGTCACCGTGTCCTTTGCTTCACTCCACTCATGTGTCTAATTAGCTACTAGTCACTTGTATTTGGAGAAAGGAGTAAACAACAACGACATGCAGTTTATTAAAGCATTTAAGTCAAAAAGGCCCGTTTTCCCAAAGAGCAAACGCCAAAACTGAATTAGATATTAATGAACACGCTCACAGCTTTTTCATCGGAGAATGTCACACCGCTGCAGAGTTTAAATTAGTATTTTGCATCTGAGGGGAAGATTTTTTTTTTAACCCAACACCTGTTAGCTATGAGATAACACTCAACTATCACAAGGTAAAAAAAACTGTTTTTTTATTGCAGTATTACTTTAATACACAGAGGTCAGTCAATCCATACAATTACAAAAAAAAATCCCAAGAGTAGTTCCTAAAACTGAAATATTATGATAAAACTGGTTCCCATCAGGAGCAACATGGTCCACACTGACCCGTCCTCACAGGACCTGCAGAGGAAAACTTCAGTTGAGACAATACAAACTAAAAAAAAAAAAAGAAAATGCACCTCACATCAAACTCTGCATGAATACTTCATATGATTCAACATCAACTGCTTGAAGCAGACTGAGTAAATCAGACCTTCATGGTTGAATTGCTGCAAATAAACCACTGTTGAACGAAGAGAATAATAGAGGAAGAAAATTGGGGTTTTGGTCTATCAAGTTCAAATTTGATTTTTTTTTTTTTTCTTTTGGTTTAATCTGCTATCTTTTTTATTTTTTTAGACAAAGAGAAAGCAAACCATAGAGGCAGCTCCTCTCTTAAAGCATTGAAACTGTTGGGCCTTCATCCCAACAGATCAGATCAACCTCTCGTATTGACAAAGTTTACTCAGATTTTACATTAAGGTGGAATCCCATTTGGAGTTTTTAATTCACTTTTTTTTTCTTACATGCCAGTTCTTGTAAGGCAACATGAACTGAAATAGAAAGATGCATGGATTCTGGTCTGCATTGGTTTCAATCCCAAGCTCAGCAGACTGAAGCTCAACACGTCTCCAACTGGAAATGGCTCCGACATGATCAAAGAGCTAATATCCACTTTGCCACCTCCAGTGTAGAAGTCATTAAAATGCGAACACCAGTTTGCAAAACAAACAAAAGCTTCCTTCATGTTTTTCCGCTTTGTTGGAAAAAGGAACATGTTCAATGTCATCTCTTTACAGTCGCACAAAAATTATCCCTCATTAGCGAGGAGCTTCAAAAGAAATGAGCCAAAATACGACTCCCCCCCTCTGTCTGCTTGATCTAAATAAAATAAAAAAAGAAGCTTTGTTATATCTGATGCACTGGTGATGAAATGTTTCTGTTGTCAACGGTGGTATTGATATGCTAAACTTTTTTCCTGTTCTCGATAGAAAAACAAAGTTAAAACCAGTGGATGTTTTTATTTTAACTTTCCACATGGCAAACGCTGTAAATTCACCTTCAAACGACACGACCGCTTATGACAACCACCATCGATTAAAACCAGCTGTCATTCATCTTGTCGTTATGAAAACATTTATGTCTTGATGCACATGAACAGTCAGGTTTCTGTTGGGTTTTGTTTTTATTTGTGAAATTCCCCACTGGAAAATGCGAGCCTCTACGCTGAGGCTTTCAACTGGATTTGTCTCATCAAGTTTCCGTAAAATTAGTAGATTCACATTTACTGAAGCATTGTGGGTAGTAGTAGGCGGGCAGGTGAAGAACCATCAAAAGAAAAATCACAAATGCAGCTACAAATAACTTAACACAAAATAAGCGCATTATGAAATAATTACCAATTTATGCCCATTTAAACCAATTATATTCCAAAATATAGTAAACGCATAATGTTAATTTATTTTAACCAAATAAATTAACATATTCTCATCCAAAATTGTGTTCATTATATTTTTATAGTCAAATACATTTCACCAATATTTATAAATCACATAAAAAAGGGGAGTAACTTTAACCACATACATATTTTAGCTAAATATATTTATTACCTCGACAAATCACCTAGTAACTTTTGCTAATTGCGTGTTTTTTTCCTTTGCCGTCTTTTAATTTCGCTAGTTAATTTTCATCAACATCAATAGTCTCCGTGTCGAAATGAGTCGAGTCACAAAGGATCTTTGTGGAAACAGAGAGGAGCTCATGTTCTCCTTCGCTTCACTGAGAGTCGAGCACCGACAGCAACAGACCTAAACAACACTCAGCTGAACAGGACGTGCAGCACTAACTAATTGTGGATCACTATGTTATACCATGAGTGGTAAGACCTGCACAAACAAATGGACTCTATTAGAGTCTGTTCAGCCTTGATACTGTTACTGATGCCAGCGTGTCGTCAATCCCCTTGAAGCTTTCTGCCACCAGTGAAGAGGCTGCTAATTACTCACACCAAGTTCTCAGGAGACGGAAACGTTAATACTGGGCGATGATGTCGGTGGGGCAAAAACAAAAAACGCACAGAGCTCCTAAAATATAACCAGCACTCGGTCGTCAAGGCACTTGTAACGGAAGTGAAATCGAAGTCATGACGTTTAAAATGTCCTTCTGTTTTCACCAGCAACACGTCAAAGGGAAACAGAGGTAAAAATACAAAAACAGAAAAATAAGAATGTACAGTAAGGGGGGCAAATTTACAATATAAGAACAATATTGTATGGTTATTTAAGTAGTAAACAGAGTGCAACCGAGAGAGGTAACACGATGTGCATATTTCTGCTTAGAAAGCAGCAAATGACTATTTATATGAAATTTAAAGACTGTAAATAAGAGCACCTGCTGGGAGAAAGCCTCTGTGTTAACGCTCCATTTTTCTTAGTCAAATGCTTTAAGAGCCGTTGCAGAAGGTTAGAGGAGCCAACTGAGGCTCCGGAGCCGCAGACTGCAGTCCCCTGATGTTAGCGATGACGGTCTCTCCTGGAATATTGATTCACATTCCTGTAACATATATCGCGCTGTAGAGGGAAAACGCTTTCCCCACAAGCCTGTGGTCAATATTTCCTTTTAAATCATTTCACTTTTTATTTTTGTCACACAACACGACAAAAACTAAACGCTGTGTAGAGTTTTTTTTTTGTTGTTGAAAAAGACCAATCAGTGCCATCCTCGGGGAGTTTATGTGTTGTTCCGTCAACGTGTTTTAGCCGACAAAGAGGAAATGCCTTGAAATGTTTGTTCTTTTTTTTTTCTGCCAGTCCAAAACAAAGAGAAGGAAAACAGAAATCCATTTTCCCCCGTTTTCTTTGCGCAATTACACAGATAAAGCATGGAAAATTGGTGTGTTTCTTCCTTGAAATGCAAGCTGAAATGGTGTTAAAAGAGAGCAAGGAGATTGTGGAAAAATGGCTTATTGTTGCCTTTTTTTGTGTTTTTTTTTTGGTTTGATATACAAAGCTTTGTTTAGGGGCTGCATAACACGATAAAAGCACACAGCATGCATTTCATGTGCGTGTGTGTGTGTGTGTGTGTGTGTGTGTGTGCGTGTGTGTGTGTGTGTGTCAACGTTAGAGAGTCTCAACCCTGCTGTCAGTTTTTTTCGTATCTTGTATTCGTCAGGAGACTTTTTCCACCTAAGGAAGTTTAGACCTGGAGGTAACGCTCTGGTGTTCGTGGAGCTGGAGATGTAGGCTCTGTTTTGGCAGGGGGATTGTCAGGCTGAAACACAGAAAATGTTTGAATGCCCAATTAGACGAGGGAATTGAGGAGAGAAACGTGCCCCGTCACTCCCTCTTGAGGTTCTCCGAATCAACATTCGCGATCCCTCCAGCTATTACAGAGACTCCTCCGTCTCCGTCCCCCTGCAGGCTCGAGCAGAGAGCAGGAAAGTTTCATTCATGAGAGCTGACACATTAATAACATGAATTGGTTAATCCCCAGAATGCTGATTGGCCACCAAAGATTTCCTGTCAGTTGTAGTCGTGAGTGACATCATAATTTAGATGAATATCTGTACTTAAATATGCAAACGGGGTTATTGTTACCTGCGGGATTTTGTCTCTGCATGCCTAACTGGTCCTGTTTACAATTGCCTGTTTATCTCATCACACTGATTGCATTGGACAACAGTTTATTAAATGGCAGCAGGGCAGGTAGTGAATACTTTAACTGCTCCATAATGTCAAGCGAAGGGAATTTATCTAAAGGTTGATAAGCACTGGTATGACTAAATATTTGAAAATAACTCTCCCGTGGTGTAAGTGTGGCAAATGTCACGGTCGGACAGTGGGAGGGAAGCAGGGAGGTTGTGTTGTCCCATCAGACCGTCAGGTCCCAAAACCACACAGAAAAAACAAATGCATAAAAGCGCACGCAGGGTCATTGGGACCCTGCAGTATTAAAATAAAAATAAGACATAATAAAAAGCTTGTCTTAAGACTGCAGGAGAGTAAAATCCCTCCAAAATAATCATGACATAACACCGTAATGGGCTGAATGTTCTGTTCTTTGTGTGGGAAATGTTTGCGTGTTTTTGGGGTCTAATCCTGATATACTAGTGGAGCTGTTGTGAGGCAGTTGCTATGGCAACCAGTCTGAGAATAGTGTAGCCAACAGAGCAAGAAAACTGAAGAATACGAGTGTTTTCTTTTTTTGTTTTTGTTGTTTGTTTTTTTTTAAGTTTTTTAGTTCTAGTGGCCTTTATTTGTAAGTGTCCAGACATGAAATTAGGTAATGAGAGAAGAAAGAAGACATGAGGCAAAGATCACCAGGCCAGGATTCAAACCTGCGACGGTCGCGTTGAGGACTTTTTTATGTGGGTTGTGTTTAACCTCTACCCAACCACAGAACCCCTACACGAATTATTCTTCAATGGTTTTTCTGCATTTTTTTTCCCTTTTTAGTTAACAGGGCAGCAATGGCTGGCAAGTAAAATAATCGTCTTTTTGCTTTCCAGCGTTGTGCGCATGCGCACAATTTCCAGATATAAACAAGATCATCCAACATGTTTGTAGAATAAACACCCTGAGGTATTAGCCATTTAATATGAGTCACTGCTATATATTTGAATCGTATGGATCTTTTGACGGCATGGGCTCGCCCCAACATCTGAGGTGTCTTTTTCTGAAATTTGAGCCATTCAGCATCAGAATGAAACATCTAGGTTTCTTCCTAGCATCGCAGGCTTTTAGAGTTTGGTGGTTGTACAGCCTGTCCACTGTTATTTAATACAAAGCAGCTTCTTTTGGTTCCCTTTTCACATCTGTTAGGTTCTACTTCGAACTAAAAAAAAAAAAAAACTCTCCAAAGCCTCCAAATTACATATTAGGAAAAAAAACCTGCTTGCAATTACAAAAGCTGTAATTTTTCCGTTTCCCAGGAGCCCTGAGAGATTTTTAAGACTCTTGGAGATTCATTTGACCACAGTTATTTCAAAATAATTTGCAAGCGCAAAGCATGATGCATTACATTATGACTGTTATTGTTTTTTGGAACTGAGCACATTCATAAAAAAAAGAAAACGAAAAACAAGAGAAGGCCGACATTCTCTACATCCACCACAGAAAGTGACTTTTCCTTGTGGAAAAAGAAAATCAAAGCTTTTAAACAAGACTAAGTCTGAAAGGCTGTGGTATTCTGAAAGTGGAACTAATGTAGATTTCTGCCTCAATGTGTTCGTGGCCACTCTCCAACAACACTTGAGGGGCAGAACGGAAGGATGGCGCATGCTTATTTCCTTTAAGTGATCACGTTTCATGGAGGATGTGTCGCAGTCCCACATGAGAAGAAAAAGAAAAAAAAAAACCCTGTCCTTACCTTTGAGGTCCAGGTTGCGGGCTCCGTTGGAGTGCTGCGTCACGGTGCGTGAGTCGATCTTCAGCGTGTGTACATTGTTGGCATCCCGGGACACCACCACGTTGTGCCACTGATTGTCGTTGAGCGGCTTGTCTGAGTTGCCCTTCATTAGCGACGGGCCGTTACCAAGATCAAAGACGTAGTGAACGTACCTGAGGCGAAAGGAAGCCAAGTATTAAAGTTATGTTGCTATTTTTGGCTTAGTACATCACCGACTACAGAGGGAAAACTAAAATATGCCTTAACATATTGAAAAGAATAAAATCAAAATGGTACATGAATTACAGTAAGTACAGTCAATGTCAGTCAATAGAAATTATCGTCTTTACTGTCTAGTTGAGGTTCTCTCATAACAGATTCAAAGCCAAACAGACACAGACTCTATAGTTCGACTGAATGTGAATCTTCTAAATCCTGACTTGAAGGGTATAAATATTTATTGAATCACTTATTTTATTTGTGATATTTTTATTATCAGTATTTAGTAGGGATGCACCAATCAGATATCGGTGCCACTTCTGATATCTGAGGATTAGTATCGTCCGATAATGAAAAACAGCTGAACTGAGTTAAAATATTTTATTTTTAAACACAGACATAAATGTACTGACATAATTGTTCAAACTTATTTGGTAACTCTGCACCAGTACAGCACGCTTAACACTTAAATACACCAATAGCTTCACAAGCTTGGTCAGACATGGAAAAATAACATAACTTTAATTATGTCAGTCAGCGGAATTGAGAGTAGAACAGCCAATGTGAAATAAATAGTAAAGAAACAAACAATAGTTTCATAATTTCAGCTAAACATAAAAAATAAACTAATAAATCTTTTTTCAAACGGTTCAGAAAGTACAAGTAGGAATTCTAAATAATGTAAAATAAAATAAAGCATGAGAGGAAAATGCATAGAATTAGATTGAGTAGACTGGGCACCGATACCCGATACAGAATTTGATTCAAAATTGAAGTTGATACAGATATACAGATATTAATATTGGATCGGTGAAAGTAGAAATCAGTTTTCACATTAGAGGTCAAAATGACCTCTGCTGCATTTTTTAAAATTTTTTTTGTCAAAGAAAACAAATGCCTGTATTATGAAGAAACCAAACCAAAACCAAAGAAAGTGTCTAAAACCTTCGACAGGTTGAATACTTTGCATAGGCATTGTAATTGCTTTGATTTGTTGTACCTAATAAAGTGGCCACTGAGTGAGTGTACATTCCTTGGTAAAATCTGTGGGAAAATAAAATAATCAAGGTTTGCGCTCCATGCGGGAACATGTTTGCTTTCATGTTGTGCTGACCTGAAAATTGAAAAGCGTCACTCTCTCCTAACGCCGTGTTTGTTCACACAAACGGAAACAACGCACCTTCTCCGAGTCAAAATATGGCTTTCTTTTGTATTTCTGATTGAGATTACTGCTGCGCATTTATTCAGGGTTTTTATTTTTTTTGTTTGTTTTCTCACCTTGATCTGAATTCTTCTGTGATGCATATTGTCTTTGTGGCAGTAGCGGCTTAAAAGCTTTTGTGTGTAACAATGCCGACAACAGACCACAAGAGACAGAGAGAGACAAAAGGAAACACGCCTGTCTTTGATAGTCTAATTAAAGAGCAGCTTTTATGCTGGTACAATTCACAAACTTAACCTGTTTAACTCGGTGCTAGTCGTTTCAGGGCTCTAACAGATGTTGGTTGTGAAAAGACAGAATGCTTAACCCAAACACTCGCTGGATTCAGTGTTCTTTCTCAGGTAGTGTGCTGTAAGATCAGCGCTCGTTGGAGTAAATGAAGTAGCGCACACGGAAAAGTTCCAGTTGTTTGCGGCTTTAGTGAAACAGAAAACGACTACAAAGCCTTTCCAGTTCAAGTCCAACTATGGGGATATGTACAAGCAGCGCAATCTAGATCTGTGATCAATGCCGTGTTTCTCCTATAAACTTCAAAACACTGCCAACAAATCTTACTATGGTTGGCTATATGGATCAAGTTTCATGATCAGGGTATTTAAACATGTAGGCTGAGCTCTAGCACTGAAGTAGTGGTAGTTTAGTTGTATACTTTTAAAGGTATGTACAACAAAGAGTAAGCCTAATCCAGTATGCAGTCGTGTTTGTCTAATACCAACCATTAGTGATTAAAAAACACAACAAAAAACAAGGGAAAACCTTTGGTGGTCAATATTAATAACAGCATTTTATATTCTGGAAGTCAGCTGAACAGAAACTCACCCTTTCACCAGTTCCACAACGATGAAGTCGTTCCCATCTCCAGAGTTGAAGAGCATGAGGCCATCCGGCGTGGTGGTTTTGAACTGAAAGAACAGGTGCATGGAGGCGTAGGCCTGCAAAGTGGCTAACGCTAAGTAGCTGCCTTTCGTTCGAAACGTCACAGGATCGGCGATGATGTGCCTCATGCCAAAGCGGGCGTTCAGTTCGCAGTAGGAGATGTCCCCGTTTTTACACTGATCCAGGTAGGGTACGCTGTTGAAGGACAGGCCCTGCAGGTGGCCAATGAAGTTTGAAGGCACAACGGAAATGAAGCGGCGCTCTGTCATGATGCCCGTCTCAATGTTGTGGAACTCTAGGCGTGTGTGGGCACCGGTCATCTGGCCTGGAAACACAGAATGTGTGTATTTACCCATGACAGTTGTCTTTGTACTACTATTATTTGTTTCTCCAAACTGAAATGTTTCAAGACTATTTTTTATATCAGACAAAAATAACCAGAGTACACGCCAAAATTAGCTTTAAATGAATGTTTTCAAACTGGCGCTAACCTGACCTGCCTTTTTGCCTAGTTAAACTTAGTTTTGCTAGACTCAACAAGGTGTGATTACTGCTAGTCATCTCAAAAATTATTAGAACAATTATTAGCACCTCACTAAGAACCAAAGGTTAGTTAAAAGGTCTCAAAAAGAGGAAAACGAAGAATTTGACTGGCATCAATCTGACATTTCTAAGGCTTTGGGATTCTAGGGAGTCCCAAAGTTGTCAGTCAACTCCTAAGAGTTGATGTCAAAAGTATATTAACGTCACATTCAGAAGGAACCCAAAGCATCATCTGAAGCCATGCAGACCACAACTGACTCTGTTTTAGGTCAGCTTTTGTTGACTCAAGAATAGAAATGAGACTGTGGGGAAAAATGGCCTCCATACAAAAGATAAATAGATGAACATTTAGGGAGCCATTACTTCACATGGGGACAGGGGATTTTCCCCTTTAACTCACAAATCCATCATTTCAAAACTGTATTTTGTGTTTACTCAGGTTATCTTTGATAATAAAATGTGTTTGATGATCTGAAACATTGAAATGGAACAAGAAAGAAAAACAATCAATAAATATACATTTATGAATGTTATTCTAATAACTGTGTTACCGTCCATATAATGGTCTAAATTACTTTTGCTAAAAGTGACTTTCTTTTTTGCCTAAATGATCTTTTGGCAAAAAATAAATGAGCCCATTATTTTAGGTAGATGACAATATTCCCTTTTTAAGCCGACTGCAACACCAATAGAATCAACTTGTGTGTGGAAACTTTATTTGTGCATTTTAATCTACTGACCAAATGAACCCACACTGATGAATATTTTATCTAATTCTATTAGAGTTTACTGCTTTTAGGAAATCCTAAATTGATCATGCTTGTTTTGTTTTCTGTTTTTACGGCCTCCTGTGAACTATATTACCAAACCGTAATGCAGAAAATCTCTTGATATGGCTCTATAGTCTGCTGATTCGATAATGTTTAAGAGGGAGTTGTGGAGTAATTAAGCTCAGCAGAATTTCACTCAGACCCCTCTGATAAAGCTGCTCTGTGCTCAGTTCGGACCCCTGAGGGCTTCACTTTTTCTCTCCATGTGAAACAGTTCCTGAGCCAGTCAGGACTTCACAGGGTCACTTTTTGCTTCTGGCCCCTTGCATGTTCGCGCATTATTCTCACCTTTTTCTCTCTCTCTTCTTTTTTTTTTTGGCCCTTCCGTTCTTTCACCTGGGGCCACAGTGCTGCAAATAAGCCAATTCTCTAGACCTTTCATCCGTCTTCTGTTATCAGTGCATAATATTCCTCTCTTCTCTCTTTAGAAAGTTCTCTCTCTGTGAGAGCAAATTGGAACTCAGGCCCTGTAAGTTTAAAGTCTACAACCAGCTTCAATACGTTAGGAAAAAAAACTCAGGTTATGTCAAATACAGCATTTTTACTGTCATGTTTTTATTTTCTTTGCTTTACAGACACATTGCATGTTATTGCTCACATCTATGCATGTGCTCAACGCTGGAAGGCAAAAAAAAAAATCTTATACATGCTATTAATAGCTGTGCTGACAGTAAAACAATTAAGTTAAAAAATAAAACCTGGAGATTTATGTTTTATATTAATTTAGTGCAGTGCCAAACAGCAAAGGGAAAATAACATAGAAAAACCATAGAAGAACAACTCAGATCCAGTTGTATTCTTCTTTTTTTCTTTCTTTCGTTCTGTCAGCTACACACAACGTATTTGCCATAGAAACTGACTGACAACAGCTCCACTAGTGTGTCTTATATTCAACACTAAAAAACATGCAAACATTTCCCACGTAAAGACCAGAGCATTCAGTTTGCTAAAGTATTAAGTTTCCAGGCTTGATGTTTAAATTAGCAGCAGTGGTAGATTAGCTAATTTAAACACGTGCTACTGATGATCTGTCAGAGTTGGCGTGTCGGTCGCCTTTTTTATTTTAACTGAACTGAAACACAGAATTTTGCAGCACATCTGAACGGTAAAGGTTGTCAAAGTCAAGCTCGCATAACATTTTATTTCAAAGTTTTTCCTGACCTGTGAAATGTGATACCTCTGGACCTTGTTATCTAGTAGTTGTGGTGTTGACAATTAGTAGCAAAGCACTGTGTCCATTTTTCTTTAATATGCAACATGCACATTTAAGACTTAGCGCGTTGTTAGCAACTTGACGGTTAACACCAATGGAAGTCATTGTTGGCCAGCAGTTTTTTGGCAAAAAGCATTGTACATGACGTCACGTTGCAAAGAGTCCATGTGACACGGCATTATGTTGTCAATGTCATGTTTTAATATTTACATTATTATTGACATTTCACTTCCTAAGAGTCTTTAGTTGGACTGTTTGGAAATGCCCATCTAGGGATAAATGCTACTAATTAGCTTATTCTATAAGCTCCATAATACAGGCATGGAAGTGCTGTTTTATTCAGTTTGTCTGTTATTTGTGTGTCTGTCCCTATCAAATAAACCTAATAATTAAATAAATAAATACAGCAGCTAAAGAAAAAAAAACTTTTTTATTAATCCTAAAGTGCCTAAGTATTATTTTTGATGACGCTGCAGTTAAATAGTCATCTGTCGAAAGATGAGCCACACAAAGATGAGTCAGTGTGGGATGCGATTGTGGAAGGGTATTGATATTTACTCACTGACGTGTCATGGAACATTATTTAAATCCTAGCAAGACTCTGACATTTAGCAAATACCACATTTTAGCTTTGCTATTAATACTCCTAAATATCAGTTTTCACAACAGCGGAACAGGACGTCCGTGTCCCCAACACAACCCACCTTCCACTGTGACATTATCCACAGACAGCTGCAGGCTCTTGCCTCGTCGCACCACCTTCACCGTGTGCCACTCGTTGTCATTCAGCTTCTGGCCCGCGAACAGCGTCTCGGGTCCTTTGCCTGTGGGAGGAGAAATTCGAGTCACAAACAACCAGTGGAAATGACGTGAACCCTAACCCACACACTCCGACGAACAACACGCGAGAGAGAGCGCACGCACACACACACACGGTTCTCATGAGGTAGGTGGTGGGAAGAAAACCAGCATGTTTGCAACACACTTTCACATCAGCCATCCTTTAAACAGTAAGATATGTTTTCCCCAAATCCAAGAATGATGGTTTACATTTAACGAACTTGAAAGGTAAATCAGAGAACGACACAAAGGCAACTGGAGATCCTTTGTTACGTCAAAATGTCTCCTTCAGGCCAAAGCTAGTGTTTACAAAAATGACATATTTCTAACATTTAATTAAAGTCAAGTTTCTAAGTATGAACAGACAGCAGGTCATTGCTCAGAGTTTTGATGAGTCAATGTTAAATTCTGTGTTTTGCTCTTTTTATGTTAATGCTGTCATGTCAAATAAATATTTTTCTTTCTGAGGGGGAAGATAAGACTCAATATGAAGCTACTATTTTACACTGCCTCATCTGATACTACAACACCAAATACAACATCTGATTATCACATGCTCTTTTCTTACTGTTAGAATAACCAAAATCTGAAAAAAATCAGTAAAGAAGCTTGACTTTTTGTTTGCCCCCATTTAAATATTTTCAAGAAAATAGCTGAGAGATTCAATTATTGATGAGTAACACTGTTGCTAGTGAATAGAGATGCAAAGAAATGTTGTTTGGTTGTAACATCTGCATGTTGGATGTAGTGCATGTTGCAGCTCTGGTCTTGTAAAAAGCTGAAAATCTGGTTTTCTGTCCGTTTTCTGCAAGAATAGCTTGTAGGTGACGTATGATTACAAAAAAAAAAAATGTGTTTTTTTCTTTATGAACTTCTGAATTCAATATGACTCATTGCAGTCCAAATAGATGGAATGCATTGATTAAAAATATAAAAACCTCACAGAAGTATGCGCATTTTGTATGGAGAAATTTCTGAGGTGTACATTTTGAATGCAAGGTTTGGATGTGGTTGATGGTTCATTTAGATAGAAAACTCAGAAGAGATGAAAGAGGGAGGTACAAACTGGCAACAGGCTTTAGCTCACCAAAACAGAGAAACGTCTCAAAAATACCCCATAAGTGGAGGAGTTGAAGGGCAAGATAGAAAGATTTATCAGCTCACTCCTCAAACTGCTGCTCTCCACTTCTGAACACCAAACGCCACCCCTCCACCGCTCTGCAATCCATCAATGCAAGCAGCGAAGTAAGAGCGTTCTACGCTGCGGCAGATGGCGTTGCAGAGATGCTTATTAGAGAAATATTTGCATTAGCAGAGGACCGAGGCCTATTTATGCGCGGCGAACAACAAAGCTCGATTGCATCGGCAGTGGAGTGACGGTGCCAGGAAACTGCGGATTTTAATTAAAACAACAGTCATGGATCCGGTCTCCGATGCGGAATGAGAAGCTAATGCGATTTCCCACAAAAGCCAAGGCGGCAGCTGGCAAACGCTTCGGCTGGAGTTTAAAGATTCAAAGAAGGCATAAATAAGGGAAATACAGAAAATGGCACTGAAGGAAGGAAAAAAAAAATCATTCAACACATGGCTTTAGAAGCTGGAGGCCAAACGTTACGGCACGGTGTCATAGTGTTGAGGTGATGAAGGTAATTGCTAATGAAAGGAAAAGAGGAACATTTCATAAAGAGCAATAAACTAAACAGAAACTTCCACCTGAACGGCTGCAGGGCACACTGAGACGGTGCGTTGCTGTGGGATACCAGTCACTTCCATTAAGTTTCTGTCTGTTTTACCCACAGAGGCAGGAAATCGTGAAGTAGTTTGTCCTCTAGATAAAGGCACAAAGTAAAGATTAGGCTTTTCTTAACTGTAATAATTTAATGTTGTGGATCAAATATTTGAAAGCACAATTCGTTTCTGGGGGTCGGTGGCCGTTTTCTGGTTGGTTAGCTGACCAAAGCCAGAGAGTATTATAGTTGCTGCTTGAGTGGATGATACAGTACAGACTGGCGAAATATGATTGTCCCCTTTCCCACTTGGATGTGAAGGTATTTAGCCCGCAGGGTGCGGTGTCCTGTCAACTGATAGGCCTGCAAGGCAAGAACACCTTCAGCTCACCAGAGAACTGTTTTCCAATTTACTACTGTTACTTTTTTATGATATCATTGGGTTTTTTTTTTTTTTCCAAAAGCCTTTTTTTTACCCTTCAGCTGCATGAAATTGAAAAGAAAGATTTTTGATCAAACCTTGCGTGAAAAGAATATAAAGGAAAACAAAGGTTGGCTGCTCTAAGGAGAGAATGTGTGGATGAAAGCAGCTAGCAGACGAGGCAAAGCTGGGAAAAAGGAGAGAAAAAGAAAAGAGAGAAAAAGAAAGAAAAAGGAAAAATTTAGTCCAGTTTAGGACAAATGCATTGTAAGGGTTACTGTAAAAAAATTATGATACAGTAAGCGGGGGATACAAGAGAGCAAGGTTTTTTGTGTCCAAATACCTTGACCCATTTAGCCTCAACCTTTAACCATGGCAACCAACAATGAGGAAAAGCCAACCTTCATTATCTAAAGACACATTTCCACTATGAGACCCAGAGCAGGTTTTGTCCTCTGGAAGTTTCCTTTGCTCTGGCCATATTTCCCCCTGCAGGACGTGGAGCCATCCTCTCCCACTGCAGCAGTGTCAGTCGATGTCTTGGTCAGCCATTAAGTAGTGGAAGAAGGTTTAGATTATCGACTAAAACTATTTTCACGATTTTGTCACAGCGACTACCATGATCAGTAAACAAAGTCCAAAGAAAACTGGAACTGGAACTACTTGAATTGGAAGTCTGTCTGTGAACAAAAACTTGGACCATTTTACAGCATTGTCACTGTAAGACCGCTACATATTCATTTCAAAATTTAAAAATATTTCATGAATAAACTCTAAGGTGTGGTAAATTAGCATCAATGGAACTAATACAGCTGCCTGAGAGCATTAACAATCTTCTAATGATCCGCTGCACTGCATTTTTATTTTATTTGTACAACAAAGAATACATCTTGAAATATCCCTTTAAATGGAGGTCCCCCCCACCCCCATTCTGACATAACGTGGCTTTATATGTTGTTTAATCCAACAGTCTTAGCATCCAAGAACGAGTTGCTCTCTTCACATGTGCTCAAACTAGTCATGCGTCAAATCGCAGATTTTCATCGTGGGAGTAACGTCGACTTGATTGAGCTATTCCAAATATTTGTACGCCGGCTTAAATTCGAACCATTAATGAAAAATCGTTCATCGGTGAACTCCTTCAAAGCACATATTGACAAAAGCAGCTGGTGTTTTATCTCTGTCAGCGAGGCGAAGTGAAGCCTTAAATCACCGCCCAGGTAACCTTGCAAGCAAGTAAACCAAAGATGTGCCACTCACGGTTCAGAGAGCCACTAACCCGTTAATGCAGCTCAGGGCAATGAGAGTTATTCATTGCATTGAGCAGCATAGGGCCACATTGTCTTCTCACAAAGGGGGCTGCCAGTTATTAAATGAAATTAATTCTCATCTTGCTAGTTATATCCTCTCGTTTTGTTGCAGACATCAGCAGAGTAAGGGGTACTTTGAAACCCCCCCTGCCCTCCAACTCATTCTGAAAATATGCTAAACGAGACCTGAAGAGAAGTCAACATTTCTTTACTAGTGTACAAACAGACTGCCGATTACTTTGATGGACTGTGTCAGCACAGCGTAAGTGAGCGGTGTGATCTTTGGAGGTACTTGCATAATTATACGCCGCCATCCGTCATTGGCTTGCTGTGCTTTCTTTGTAAACAACTTGATTAATGCAACTGGATCAATGGAGCATGAGCCCTCAGCCAATGGCTGCAAGTTGTTGCCATCAGTCTCTATTCAGGCTGTGGGGTGTGCGTACATGTGTGTGTGTGTTGGGGGTCGCTGCTGCAGCAGGGAGTGCTTGAGCACAGTTTTCAACTCTAATCAAAACAACTCAAGAGTGGGGAGCTGATCATCACTCTGCTGTGGGGTAATGACAGCAACATTTCTAGCATGGCAAATCAAGAACTGAGAGATGAAATGTATTTCTCGTCTTCCACACTTTGAAGGACTTGCACACAGATTCGGGCATATCTGGTTCATGGGGATCCCCCGGTGTTTCCCAGGCTAGAAAGATTATAGAATCCAAGCAAAGGGTTTCAAAGATATAATACACTTTAATGAATGCATTTTAATTGCTCACTTTTTAAATTTTATTTATTTATTTATTTTTTAAACTAGATTTCTGGTGCACTGTAGAAAATTGAATACTTAAAGGGGCAGTATTGTGTGTTTTCCAGGCACAAAGAGTAATTTTATAGCACCATCAAGTAACTAAATATATCAAAAATGACTTAAAAGAAATCTGACTTTGTAATTTAACACCTTAAAATTGGGTTTCTGTCTCTTTAAGAACTCCTGCTCTTTCTGAAACTCTGCCTTCAGGAAGCCATCATAACATGGCTCCTCTATTAACCTTGTAACATTTTTTTTCCCAGCATTTCACTGAGAAGTAGCTCCTACAATGAGCTCAGCAGATATGCAATTCCACCAGGTGTTTGCTAATTATTGCTGGCTAGTCTGAAGGAGCTGAGTGGGGCAGTCATGGGGTGAGCCGCTCTGTGAGACGGGGCTTTGTCCCGCCTCTCAGAGCAACCATGGCAACCACCATCTGAATGGTTACCATGGAGATTGAAGTATTCCTCAAACATGCATGAAAGAATCAAGGCAACTCTCCAGGTACGTATTTCATGAGAGAATAACATAACCTGATGTAAAGCTCAGAAAAGTGAATTTCACATAGTACTATCCCTTTAAGAAAAAAAGCTACCACAAAATTCTAGGAAAACAACCAAATCTATTCCAAGACTCTTTAGTCAGAATGATGCCAGAGGCTTGTTGCTAGCTACAAAAAGGGTTTGGTATCTTGTCAGTATAGTACAATCCTTTATTACTGATTATTATTCAGTAGATGTACAATTTAGCTTTTCTCCATTATTTTTGGCTGTGTCCGTTATAGAAAATTCAGAATAAATTCAAACTTGCACAAACAATTCTTGTTTTTTTTTTTCTAATTCAGTGAAGTTGTTTGCACAAAAAATTGGTGGCTAAGTCAATATTGACAGTCGTGTCATGGATGAATCGTAAGGCAAAAGTTGCAAGTTAAAAGTTCAATGTTTTGTAGATGATAAATTCTACAAATAACTTACAACAAGGAAAGAACTCCGACTTTAAATCAGAGTAAGAATAATATTATGGAGAAATGATCCTGAATGTGAGTCTGACTCAGCTGAACACCGACAGCTTAACTACAGTTTTAGGTCCCATTAAACTAGATCCCCTCCTAAATAACAGTCATATTGCCTTTCTGATAGAATCTGCAATGCCTAAGTATCACAATAATGATTACCAATTCAAGCTGTGTGATTTGAGCTTTCTGGGAGCAAGCATCATCATAGCTTCCTTCTTCTGTCAGATTAAGGTTTGAGAAAAAGGGACAGAAAGAGGATGTGTAAGGTGGAGGGCAGACAAAATGAAAAAAGCAAAAAAGATGATGGTGAATACAGTACCAGAATATTCAGTGGTTTAGGGAGCAACTTGAATAGATAAAATTCATGAATAATTGAGACCCCCTCTAAAAATGCTTCTAACTACCTTTTTTAATAGTTCATATGCCACATAAAGCTCCATATGCCTTAATCCATACACTGGAAATTGTCTTGGTGATGCAGCACAAGCTAATATGTTCCTTATCTCCACTGTTGTGGATAGAGACAATCAGACAATGAGCCAACAAGGAAAATAAACGGTGCTCCTGGATTGGCTGCTTTGTGAGCATGTCAAGTAGCATTGCGTCTGTGTATTTCAGTAACCCAATATCTTTCCGATATTTTAGACATGTTCTTTGAAAAAATCAGTAGGGAAAATTTTACGTGAATACTTTGGAGCTATGTTCCACGGAAAAATCTGTGAATAGGTTCACTGTACCTGAAGATTTACTCATACCAGCAGAAAATCCAGAGCTTGCTTGCGCATTCACACCTGCCCAAACGAACCGGACCTTCTAAATGAAAGCCAAATGAACTAGAGTTCGATCAAAGTGGACTAAAACCTTGTTTGGGTAGCACCAATCGAACCGAATCTACTGGACTATCAGGATTAACAACACCCAAACAAGAACAGTTGATATTGTGTATTTTTAAAGAAGAGGATTGATAAAACCACCTAAAACCTTGATCGGCAAGACACAACATATCACAGCCAGGCAATGAGTATAACAGTACTCCTATTTTGGTCAAACCCACAGTACCGTCACCTTTTTGTGTTAGTTATTTGTACAGTGGAATCTCTGAGGAATCTTTAAGAAGCATTGACATCTTTAAGTCTTTGCTTCAAACTAGGCCCTAAATAAAGTTAAATGAAGAAAGCATAGAATACTGTATGACTCCAAACACACCGTACCAACCGAGGGTCAGACAGGAAGATATGACAATTCATATGCAAGTTATTTAATATGTTTTTGCAGCTGTAAATAGTCTGCATTTGCCACAAGAAGGTGAGTAAGTGAGATTTAGATATCATACAAATTTCACTTAATGGCATTTTATATGTACGCTAATGAGCCTTAAATCAGGTTATTACACACAAGTCCAGGATTTTTGTGGCGTTCAGATGGAAGTAGCAGAAGATGGTGGGTGTTTCTCAGGTGTACTGTCAGCTACCACATGAAACCACATGGTTTTCTTGCTTTCAACACCAGTGGGAGGTGTGCGTGCGTGCGTGCGTGTGTGTGTGTGTGTGTGTGCGTGTGTGTGAGCGAGAACTTGCTCTTCTGTTTCACCTTGCAGAGGAGAGAAATCCAAGCTGTGCACAACAGATAGAGCTCCCACACACAAACATGCTGCCCTGTATGTTCTCACCGCGCGAGCACAAGTCGGCGCTACTAATAACACCACAGGAGGTCTGAGAGTGTGCGTGTGCTTGTGGGTCTGCAAAAAACTATGAAATACTTCACTTAGAATTTTAATTTAGGTCTGAGGTTATATTACTAATGGTGGTGAGCGGGTAGAAAACGAGTGTAATGGGAGGACATGTTGTGCTTGTGCCAGGACACAATGCAACGTCAGCACCGCCGACTTCCTGGCCAGGCAGCAAAGACAGAGACGACGCTTACAATGTGTGTGTGTGTGTGTGTGAGTGTCTGATCGTCATGAGGAGGAGAATGGAAATTATAGGTGAACGTGAGGAGCTGTTCTACCTGTACCTTTACGAGGCACACACTGAGATTAGTGGTTTTATTGCCGGGTTTTCATTTTTTATGTTGCGCTGAGGAAGCTGGTGTGTACAGTACATGGGTGTGTGTTGCAGATTTTATGCCAACCCAATGCTCCCTCTCTCCTCTGCCATCTGTTCTCCTGGCATGGCCCCTTTAGTGTTGCTTATGAAGTAATGACACACATTTATATATTTCCATCACAAACCCAACACGCACTTGCGGTTATTGAAGTTCTCTGACTCTTCGGCAGTCATTTCATTTTTCACATGGTTCTCCTTTTTCCTAAAACGACTTCGCCGTGCCGCGAGCTGGTTCCCGGAAACACAAAGTGTTCCACCAGACCCCACCGATGAGTCGTGTCCCAGGTATGTCTGCAAGGTCTTCCGAATCAACTTGTCGAGGAATTGATTTACACTGGGCCTCAGCATGTTGCCTTTTAAATCCACCCCTCCCACATACACACACATAAACACACACACACACATTAACAAATCCTGTAAACAGTGTTCATCCCATTGCTACAATTAATTAGAATAAAACTACAATTGACAAAGCATACTAATTTTATGACCATGACAAAGGATTAAGTAGAATTCCTTGACCTTAAACGATACATGTTGGTTAAAAAAAAGGCAGTCTTTCCTTTCAACGTCTATAACTTTCATTGTTTTGTCGTTTCCTGCGATTGTAACTTTTACCAACTGCTTACGATCTCAGTTGAAGCACTTAAGACACACTGTAGCATACTGAACATTGAGCTATGCAGAAAGGTGAAGGCTTTCTGGTTTTACTGTGACCCAGTTTTCCTGCTCATCTTAGCATAAAACAAGACACAGTCGCAGGTGCAGTGGAGAATTGTTACAGATGAGCATCTAAAAAAGGAGCTGTGCATTTGTCTTGACCTCTTTGCCCAAAGGTCAAGATGAGGAGTTGTTGATGTGGCAACGGAAAGGCGACGAAGCTGAATGGTTTGAATCCCTCAATGTGGATGTTTGCTCTGCTTTTAATTGGATCTAGCCACACATCTCGACTAGACAGTGGAAAAGAACGGACGCTGCCTTTTGCCTTCTTAACCAACAGATCCCAACCGGTCAAAAGTAACTTGCACACTGTCAAATGTTCAAGAGTTCTCTACTGGATCAACACAGGGATGTATCGTCTCACTCATTTTCTTTGTTGTTGTTGTTGTTGTTGTTTTCTACACAAATTGCGCAATTTGCTTATGACTGTCATAGTAGAACCATTGTTACAGGTTAACAGCACGGACTATTGAGCCACAGTCCATGGCATACTTCATTACAAAATAAGCAGAGTATCTTATTGAAACATAAATCTGTCTAAAATTACATGGTCACAAATTTAAGAAGGAACCGATTCTTTTTTTCCAGCAGTGTTCCAAACAATTCATATCAAACCGTACTTGACATTTCCTTTGGTGTTTAGAAGCAAACTCCAGCCCATTAACAAAATTGAAATAGGAGGCATAACACCGACATCTGGGAGCTATCAGGTGTTTATGAACGACAGAGAAAGTTCTTCAAAATGCTAGTCATCAACTATTTAGATATTCATCCAACTAGACTCTACTTAACTGATCGATCTCTGATGATGCTGTTTACTCCCCAGTGTTGTCTAACAGACCACTGAGACGTTACACTGGGGATGTATTAGATGCCTATTAAAAAACCATGAGGCAATAGCCCTCAATTTTACAATTATCCACTGCCTTGTTTAGATGTGTTGCATAAAATCAATAGATAAATCATATTGAAGTTTAAAGTTGTAATGTGAAGAAATGTGAAAAGGCTATCAATACATTTGGATGACACAGTACATTATGCTGTATGAGTATAAGCCCATACAATTTTAACACTGGCTGCCTGTTAGCTGTCAAAACTTGTGAAAAATCTTGTGAAACAAAACATAAAAATATTATTCTTGCATTCATTTAAAAGGAATAGTAAACATGATCTTAAGTAATATCATCTCTTTGCTTTTATTTGAAGTCACAGCCTGTTCATTGGTGTTGGTCATGTCTTAACCAGCTAGACTGATTTATAAATGTACCAGAAAATTGGCTCCCTACTGGAATAACCATATTACAAAATGCAGGCAACTCATAAAATATTCATGCTGTAAAGACGTAGAAAATGCTATGTGCGCCTACTTTTTCAGAAATGGTGAACACTGAATGAAATTATGGATGTATCTGAGCTTAAACATGCTGGATAATGTAGGTATACAGAAGAACATAACACTGTTATCTGGAGTTGCTGCATATTTAATGTGGTTCCATTAAAGAAAAAAAGAATATTCAGGTTGTTTTTTGCCACAAATAGTTTACTAAGCTTGGCATTTTTACTGCCTGCAGTATATTTGCAACTCACCACCTTCCAGAACGTCCTTCCACATCCCTTTACTTTATGTGGGACAAAAAGTAGTAACAACTTTGAAGATGTGTTTTTTTTAAATGGTGGTATTTAGGAAAAAACATGAATGAAAACCAACTAAATTCCAAACCTCATTCCAAGGCCACATTTTATTTTGAAGCCCAAACTTAAAATAGATTTGAACTTTGTTAAGCAACAAACTAAACTTTCACGCAATAATTTAATCATACAGGTTTTACAATGAAGGCCAAGAAGAAAGCTGTTATTTCTCTTCAGGAATCCATCTATTACAACCCTGAAGACAAAAACTAGTGATGCTTCGAGAACATTTTTTTCACCTGAACCAATCAAAATCAGTTATGAATAGGCTTTTGCCCAGCTCGAGTCCCCGATCTGATTAAAAACAACCACTGACATTTAGAACGCGGCAATTTATGAAGTTGTCCTGACAAGGACATTGTTTGACCCACAAAGTGTTTCTCTAATTCAGCCTGATGTGCTGCTCCAACACAGGGACAGGTGGACTATAATGTGATCATAAAGCACCTACAGACATCACCTGAAACATTTAGAGCTGCATTATCAATTTAGAGCTATATTCCATCTGAGACTTTGCTGGGTTGCTTGGTTAGCGTTAGCGTTAGCATGTGTACTCTGTTTTGATAAGGTGGTGTAGTTCATTATGGCTCCAGTTTATTGTCTGAGGTCAAAACTTATATAAATCTTTGATCAACTGCTTTTTAACTTATAGCTCTAATAAAACTTAATGTCAAATGTTTCAACTGCTCTCAATACACCCTATTAGGACAGCTGGGCATATCTTAGCACAACCCAGGTGACAACACAAAAAGACCTGGAGCCAAAGCAGCCTCTATTTCATGAGCATCATCAGTGTAAAGTAGCAAAATCCACTCAGACTGTAAGCATGCTTTCACTTCTAAACTGTTTGTCTGCTTTACACAGGTCACAGTTCATTTCCTCTAATACTCTCCTCTGTGTGGGTAAGTGTGACAGCTCAGATATACTCTGGCGATGAACAAATAAGCAAATTCTGGTCTGTTGGAAAATGTGGGTTTCTGTTTGCATGCAAGTGAGCCCTGGTGTAGTTTTGAGTTCAGCGGGAATGCAAAGCGGAGCATCCAGCAAAGTGTCTACAGAACAAGATGGTGAAAAGCTTGCTACATCTACCACTGCTCACTTTAGGTAGTTTTTGTTTGATGTTACCCCAAATGTGTGTAATATTGTCCAGGTGGTTTGGTCTGCCCTAATGAAAGAGGACCAAACCAAAAGAAAATGTGACATTGTGACATTCCCCATACACTCAAACATAAAAAAAAAAATCCCCAAAACGCCAACTATACCTTGTAATACCATTTTACTAATTGTGCACAATAAAATAAGCTGGGATTTATTTTTTAAATTGGCCACACAAATTTGCCTGGAGGCCTGCTTGGGGTACAGCAGACAAAATCACAGGGAGTACAACAACAACAAGCAGTGGGAGCTCTGATTAATCAAGGGCTTTGAAAAGGCTATTTAGTAAATGAGGACTGGTTGTAAAATAATGGATAAATTCCCTAGATAAGGTCTAGATAAGGACCCCAAAGCGTCACATGAGATCATATCAACACTTCCGTTACCAAAACCAAACAAACCTGTGCATGAGAGCTATTCTGCAACTTAGTGGGCAAAGTCTCTTCTAAAAACACACCCACTAATTCGACATCCTACCTGAATTTCTTTGAAGAGAACAATTCAGAAAACATTTGGAATCCACACCTTGCTAAGCACCAGGTGCATGGCCCCTTTTTTTCCCCTTCATGTCCGTCTCTGTACGAGTTCCTCTCTGTGCCAGCTTGGTCTAGAGCAGATGGGACGGTTCAGCATGGCATCACACCAGTCGACACAGTGGCATGTCAAACAGGCATTCGCAGGGCCGGCCACTGCCAAGACCAACCATGCTGTACTGCCATATGGGAATAATGTGTGCCGAGATCACACTGGATAGGCTGACAGAGCGGGTAACATGGCCTGCTTTTCCTGCAAATCAGAACAAATAGACAGGAATGCCAGGGTATTTACGCGCAAGTCCCAAAGTACACACCGCCACGGCACGCACGACAATTACTATTTACCGGAGTGCGGTCAATGCTGTAGAGTTGCACAATCCAAGCGTTGTTGCACACACTCAAATAGAAGAACATCGATGCACAAACACACAGAGGTGTGAACAATCATTTCCCCCAGACAGGCACCATGCACCAACAGACACACATGAGCTACCTTACCCATCCCACGGCTATAAAAGGCACAGACGCATGATCCCTATGCTGCAGTCAGCAGAGCTGGCACTTGCTTTCTTTCACACACTCACCCAGTCACGCAGACACACATGCACACTCTCCCGTCTGTCCTCTGCAGACGGTGATGATGGCCTGTGGTTGGGAGGTTAATAGCTGTTTGCTCCTCACAACCTTCACACTTGATTACTCAAGTCGGCTGCTGTCTGGACGGCGGGGCCGAGGCTCCGGCAAAACAAAGGCCGCCTCATCACTGCTTACACACATAGCGCTTATTAGAAGACTAAAGCATGATTGAGAGCATCGTTTGAAGAATAATTAAGGGCACTGTATCCCTAAAGAAATGTAAATAGGGATTTAGAGACGTCAGTCAGAGTAGGAGCAACTTCCAAGATTCCTTTGTTACATTTTCAAAAGAGGCTGCAGCAAGGGAAATGATTCATTACTGCAAGAAGGGGGGGAAAAAAGTACAAACATACATCTAAGAGGACAGAAAGACAGCATGTCTTTTCAGAAAGAAATATATAAATGCAGGCCACAAGCTTGGCAATCACGTTTTAAATAATTCAGAAGGGCTTTGAACTACACATGAGCATCTGACTTTCATTTCAGGGAGGTAATGCTCTAATCCAGATATAATTTAGGGGAATGACTATAAAGTGTGAAAAATTGTGCATGCCTCCATAGTAATGGAGTTTGTAGAGCAGGTGCAGGAACTTCAAACACTATCTCACAGGACCTAGCCAGTGGTCACTTCACAGTTGAGACAAAACTCCCAGCATTCATTAAGGTTTTCTGAAGATCTGATGTACAGGTATAAAGTTCTCCATTTGAAGTGTCAAAATGAGTTCTCAGTGACAAACAAGACGATGCGTGACACAAAAAATGCGTCGTCCTGTACGCGATGGAGGCGCAATGGACCAGGCCCTGGTTGGACTATTTCACACAAAGCTCTGTGCAAAGTGTTGTGTGATTGGCCAGAAGCTTGTGGATGTATTTTATGCAGAAATGGGCTCTGACAGCAAAGATTACATTTTGTTTCAACTAGTCCAATTCCACCGTCTGGTTTTTGTATCCACAAGCAAAATGAACGCTTTTGAGGAGCATTAATGAGACACAATTCACTATGAAATATTTACAAAGATAGTTGTTGTCTTTCCGATGGAGGACGCCATCTGAAAAAATGTGTACCTCTCTCTCTCAGTGACTGATTACTTTACCTACGAGCTTTTTAGGGCGTGATGCATACTGGAGTGGAAGGGTCCTTTAAGATTGAAGACGGTGAAAATCCGCTCCCGGGAATTGCATCCAGCTAGTTTCTTCATACTGGAAACGTCATTACTAAACAGGAATTTTAACCAAAATTAAAGAAATATTCCATGTGCTCCTCCTTTACTGCACATACCATAATATAGTTAATTGTAGTGATTTATTTGTACGTGTGGATTACTTGGGTCGTTACTGATATTTAATGTAGATTTGTTTTTAATCAGACCATTAAAAATATATTAACTAGGAGAAACTTTGAATTGCTCATTACTCACTTCCCCATATTGAACACCTCAAGCGTTCTTCCATTCTTCCAACAGCAACAACATGTATGTCATCCTGTTCTTTTATTTGTTTCTTTTTGTTTTTAGAATTAGCCAAAAATTACATCAAAATTCACAACAGAGAATGTTTTCTGATAAATGGCCTGATGTGGTTACTGAGTTTGTTACTAATGAAATGGTTTACGATGCAAAGCAGGGAGGAAGCTGAGGAATGTGATTGCTCAGTCCTAGAGCCAAACAGGTGTCCTAGTTAAGTAAAAATGATAAACAGGCCTTTAGAATTTAAGTAGCTTTCTTTATTGTGCTCAGCTTTAGTTAGTACATTTGTTCTTGATGCAGCTGATGCACAACTGTGGCAACAAGGTGTTTTTTTTGTTTGTTTTTTTACGAGGAGCAGCTGATGAGCATTTCAAAAGCTTAAATGATACCTGAACTACAACCCGAAATCCCAGAGGAATTTAAAAGGGGGTTTAATGGCTGCATATCAGGATCCAAAAAACAGAGAAATAAGACAGAGATTTAAAGAGCGACAAAAGCAAATGAGGTGGATTAGCAGTGCTTGACAACAACTGATGGTCTCATCCAGGATATTTTTATCCCAAATTTTCAGATCTGGATATTGAGCTGTTAGCATGTCAAGTGTCATCAGTCAGAGACAAAAGCAAATACAGATTCATTGCAAGACTGACTGATCACCATCCACCACATTTCATTTCCCTTTCGAGAATAAAGTATTCTCGGGTTAAAACCAATACTTGCATCGGAATAGAAGAGTGCACCTTTAAAACTGCACTTTTTTGCAAATATGTGCCATTAAATAAAGGAGTTCTCAAAAACTAGACTGAGTTGAGGAGGAAATACGGGTCATTGTTCCTGTCCTTTCACTCACTGTCAGTTCAGTGTCTTGAACACTATAATCAGTTAATTAGCTTATTAGCTCCTCAGCCTAAGTGATTTTATTAAAAGTATTTACAGTGTAATCATAACACCACATCACCACATACAGTGAAAGTTGAGGTAATTTCAATAAATCATGATTTTGTGCATTGCCATTTTATAAATGGAATATAGGGGAAAGTATATTAAAAAACTCAATTTACCAATTTAGAACTTTAAAAGGCAGGCTATGGTAATGCAACACACAGACACAGCAAAAAGTCTTCCGAATGAGCTTCAAACCTCAGGTGATTCTTCTGTGTGAGGCTGTAATTTCATTTGAGAAGGTAGAAATATGCAAATGAAGCCTTACTCTGAGACCTGGGAGACTGCCATTTCATGATTCATGACTAGTAACCATGCAAACCGCCTTACAGACTGACACAGCCAATGGTGTACTATTAGAAAATGAAACATGTTTTTTTGAAGGGTGTGTTTGTTTTTTTTTTTTTTGCCTGAACTTCACAGACCAATACCTAAAGCTAACAAAAAAAAAAAAACAAAACAAAACAAAAAAAAAACAATTACATACTTTCTTAATGCAAAGGTTTTCCAAAATAATCTATCTATGATACGTTAAAAAAACAAAAAAACAAAAACAAAAACAAAAAAACAACCCCAAAAGCATCTGTATAGAGTGTGTGGTTTTGGCTTAGCCAAAAAAAAAAAAATCAAGGCGGATAAGAGTCTGGGTCTGAGTTAGTGTCTGTCAGGGGAGTTCAGGTATCTTGCTACCCACCGTGCTTACAACTAATGGTAACACACATATATGAATTGGTGCCTTGTCTGCTTTAATACATTACTATGCAGCAACCCAAACCCCAGAACTGACTGTCAACAGGTATGAATGGGAAGGGTAGAAATATAAATCTCTTGAAGTTTTCAGTTTTTGTCCGTGGGGTTCTGTTTTGTTGAGCCTTTGTCATGGAGTCATCCATGAGCCCTGAACTTAACTGGAACTAAACCATGACTAAATACAACATGTTAGACAATGTTTTCGTTCAGCCTGAAGAAGGTCTGATGTAAATGGTTATTTTATTTTAGGTTTTACAGCTACTAGATGCAGTTAGTCAATACGGTGCGCTTCACTGCTCATGCAAAACTCACATGGTCTTCCTCATAGCGCTTCAAGCACAGCCGCAGCGCCTCAGAGCAGGGCCACATGGGAGCATATCTGCAGGCAGACGCCGTGCAGGTTCCCAGGACAGGGTGCAGCCAAGCAGACCATTAGCATGCGATGGACCACAAGATCCATCTAATCACAATACATAGCAAGTCTTGAATACATTTTATAAAAATGATTTAGCTCTGTAAAAAATATTTTTTCTCTCACAGCAATTACACTGAAAGTTGTGGATCTTTTCCATTTCATTTTGTCTTCTTCAAATGTTGTGCTGGCGACGTTAAGAAGCCATGTGTTCCATTCAAACATGCTTCTATTTGGCTGAAACCAATAAGAAAAGTGTGTGGATGGCCAAAGCCGGTATGCTAATCAGCAGCTCAAATGCCTGCCAGTCAGAATTACTCTGTAAAAAAGAGTTTACTACTTTAAAACGTCCAAAACTGCCATTTAAAACATGGACTGGTCTCTTCATGACATGACTAGTATTTTTTTTAATCAAAAATATAAATACATTTTCTCCGAAATCATTTTTTTTTCTCCATTTCTGCTCTGGAAACTTGTTCCTGGTTTTGCCATGGCACATCACATCTGTTCAGATGATGACATTTAGCAGGAGTATCCCTGCAAATAAATCCCTACAAACATCACTTTATACATCTGTCTTTTACTTTTACATACATTGTAATTCCTCTTTCACCTATTCAAAGATAAGACACAAGAAGTTTGTCTGTTCTCCCTTCGTTTCTTTCTTTACTGTAGGTGTTTCACCACAGAGAGCCTATAGTAGGCTGGAGGTGATGGGAGGGATTTGTCAGTCAGCTGAGGGTGTCGTTGCTTCCTGAGAACAACCGAACAGCCACTCGCCCTCCACATGAAACATCTCATGTATGGGACTGCATAGCAAATAAGGATAGGGATAGCGGGTGGCTAAACGCGCCCGTGTTTAAGAGTGCGCGGAACCATGCGGGGTTCTGTGTGCTTATGGTGAGAGGGAAGAAAAATAAGAAGCAGTGCAGGAAGAGGCAAGCAGACTACGGCCCCCGGCCATGATTATCTACGCCTGCCGCTCTGACCCCCTGTGCCAATTACAGAGATAAGGCAGTTTGTTGTTGTGTGTTCTCGAGTGTGCCTATGTCTCCTGTGCTAAAGGAAAATGTATATTTGATGCCTGCTTGCACACACATTTGTATTCTGGTAGCTATCAGGGGCCACCCAATCTTTCTTTTCCAGTGTACTTCCTGGACTGTGTGGTAAGGGTGATAGGGGGGTTGGCTGTGGTGCTTTGACATGACAAGATAAATGCAGTCGATAGCCTCTCGAATTGCAGATGTCCACCACAGGAATACACATTCCAGTCGTGGACTGACTGAGAGGACTAGTGATTGTTTTGAAAAAACAGGAAAGGAATCTTTGCTGGTGGTTCAAGAGACAGACAACGCCCTTGGTCCCTTTCTGCAGTCTCATCCGTTTCTCTCATCCACCAGCCCCATGTTTTTTCTCTCAACTCTGCTTCAATCTCTAGAGAAGGATATTGGGGGGGATGCTGATTCATGACTTACACAGCATTTTACAGCCTGTTGTGGCATAAGGGTGTAATCCCATGGGACAGTCATCAGTCCTGTAAGGCAGCATGAGTGTCGACAGTTCCAGGCTGCTGCCGGTTCTCTCATTAGAGTTCCTGTAATGAGTCCGCATCTGAACTGTCGCCAGTGCCACAAAAAGACCGAAAAGAGGCAGACTGATTACGGTCTGAAGTGATGCTTCTAAGACGGGCGCATACAACAAATCCCCTGTGCTCTCTGCAGTTGAAATGAAGAGCTGATCATGGTCAATTCTGTATGTTTGCAATATTCTGAGAAGAAATAATTCTGCTGTTAGGTACGAGAAGCAAAACTGGAACAAAAACCGCTATGGTTCTATTAACCTGATTGGATCTTAATAAATCATTTTAACCCGTTTAGGCCAAATGTGTTGGCGACGACACAGCCCAATTTGTAGTACCATAATTACGTGACACTTTGCGCCATCTGACAAAATTCCAATGGTTTCTGAAGGGGGAGACGTTGCGCTTTCCAGCCAATATCGGGTTATTACGGTAATTTTACTCCCGTTGTAGCAGAGAGTGAAATTAATCTGAGGGGCTCTCTTTTAATAGACGGTAAATTGCAAAAATAACTGCTAGATATTGAAACTTCTGATTGTTGTAGATAAATGGGCTATATATATATTTACTCACAGGACATTTAAAGAACTTAGACATAGTACCCCCTAATGGTTAAATTACATTAACCACTACTACTGGTTAATGAACTACTGTTCTTTTCTTATTAACAGTTCTTTGGAAGTCTGATTGCAGTTACACTTGGCTAGTAGCACAAACGATTGCCGGAAAACAATAATCAGATTTCAGAAAAAAAAAAGAAAGAAAAAAAAAATCGGAATAGACCTGCTGTGTGAACATAGCTATAGTGTCAGTGGCCAAAACCACTTTTTATGATTGTGATGTTAAGGTTCTAAGACATTGTGACGATCACACTAAAAAAAAGAGATCAAAATATATTTTACTTCAATTTGAGCTGAATTATTAGGTCTAGTGAATCACAGATCTTCACAGAGATGTTGCCTAGCTGATGTTTTTCAAGTAGTGGTAGTGTGTCACCCTGTGAGGAGAACTTATAGAAATTTCTTATTCAATAACTCTCCAAGACTGAACATATGATTCTATCTCCAACTATAAACTACTATAGCTATAACTACAACTAATAAGATGTTTTAAAACCCCAGAAGAAAAGTCAACATTTTTACACTTTTGTTTGAAATAGAAATGTTGACAACACTGAGTTTTACAAGGTTAAGGAGGAAAACTCAAAAATCTATAAATACACTATGGAGCAGGCTGGAGTGTGGGGAGGCAAAAGTATATCACTTCTTCAACAATAAGGAAGAGATTGCTGCAAGGTCAATGAATTGATGCAGTATACTGAGCTTTCTTACGTAGATATCTTTTGATCAATTACCATTATGAGACCGATATCAGGGATAAAAAGTTTATGGGACTGGGGATGTCCCATAAACTGGGACATCCCCAGTTTATGTGGTTCCATTACACTGTAAAACATTTGAAGGTGGTTTAACTTGAAAATGAAGGTTCACCTGCTGCCTTGAACATCCAAGGAAAGAAGCCAATTAGAAAACTGTTTTGGTTTTAACTCAGAAATCAAAGTTCATCAAGCTGATTTAACAAGAGACAAGGTGTCTAAACTTTGTTTTTGTTTTTTTTTAGATCTGATGGCTCATTAATCTCCAATTGCGAGTTGTTATAGCTTAATAGTGTAATATAACAAAATAATGATTTCACATTATGCAAGAAAAATGTACTCACCTAGTTGAAAAGGCAGACATTTTGTATTATGTTCACTCGCATCATCAAGCTAAAGGAACTACCTTAATGTAGGAGAATTTTTAGTTCTTTCATTCAACATATCGGATAATACATTTTATTAAATGTCACACTGAATTCTGCTCAGAAACATGTATTTTGAACAGAGCTTAAACTATTGTTCTCAACCAGTACAAACTGACAGTTGCGTCAGAATGAATATTGGCCTTAACTACACACAAGAGGCACGTCAATGTAACACACTTCCATCTCACTCACGGTGCAACACAGGATACAAGAACCGGCAAAGATAGTCAGAACCCCGGTGGAGCCGAGCTGTTTCTGACCAAAACCCACTGGACTTCCACTCCAAAGCCAACAGGTTCTGTGTGTTTGCTTAAAAAGAAGGCAACTGAACACATCGAGTCGCCACAAGCTTTCATCAACATGAACCAAGTCCCTCTCACGTTTGACAAATTCAAAATAAATGCAACTCATACGCTGGAGTATTTTATAGTCTGGAAGATATGATGTGTTTGAGTTTTTACCAATTAACAGCACATCTGAATCGGGGCTGGAATGACATAAACCTACAGTACAGGGACGTAACTACTGAAAACAGGTGTCTGCAACGTCACAATCAGTGTTGGTGAGGATCGAGTTGGGAGAAAACACCAAAAGATCCACTGAATTTCTCTAAAAGAGGCTTTCAAGTCTATTTTTTTTAACTTCCTTTATACAAACAACATATCTGTGAGGTTCCGTCTGTTTTGAAGTGAGTACTGCAGGCAGACAGGCCAAAGGGTATGACATTAGCAGACGGCGAGCTTGCATCCCCACACACTGTCCATATGTCATGCCAAATCTCATCTCGTCGTGCGCTAAGAGAAGGTGCTGCTGGCGGCTAAAAGGCCACCTTCCAAACAGATATCATCAGCCAGATACCCTGACCCGACTGCAGCTGAGGGCCACGGCTCTGCTCCCTACAACATCATGATACATTAACTGAGGGGGAGACGGGTCGCAATGCACAAAGGCAAGAAGGAAACATGGTTGATGCATCAAACGCAAAAAAGAAAAAAAAAAAACCTCTAAAGCCTCGAGATGCAGGAGGTCAAGAAAGGCTAAAGTTGACGTACTACCCTTTTATCAGTGGTGACCGTTGCAAAGGAGAATTTTATTGCAGATCTGCAATAAAGTGTGACTCATGAAAAGTACACTGGCTGTACATTGACTGTTTATAATCTTGGATAAGCCGACGGTTTGATTTGCATACAGAAATATGAAGCTTTAGTAACTGCAAGACTCTGAAATGAATATAAATCAGATTGGATTATGTAAATTTTCTGGCCTGTTTTGTGCCCTCTGTCTTTTCACCCCATTTATCTTTGCCACAATCAGAAACACAGCCTCACTTCCTTTATCATTTCAATTACACACACACTCACACACACTTACATTTTTGGAATATTTCTACAATCTTATTCCTGCCACAATTGTCTGGCCAGCAACTATAAAGATCCGTGCTGCAGCTGATGATTACTCTGGTAATTGATTGTTCCAGCAATTAAGTGATTAATTGGGTTTTAAATATTGGCACATTTTTTCATTTAACCACTTAAGATTATTTTATAAAATATTAGAAATGCCTTAAAAATATAATTAAATAATTCAACTCTGTTTTTTTTAAATAGGAAAATGTATTTGTGCGTAAAATTTAATAGCATTCTTTTGGTGATCCTTTATCATTTGTAGCAAATGATGCAACTGCAGCTAAAAAGCCTTTTAACATCAACATGTGAAAAGCTCAACTCTTTCTGCTTGACTTGAAAATGTCACGTTGCAACTACGCAGGTGTCAATATTTTTTTGGATTTTTCTTTCTAGCAAAAGAGAAGTTATAGTTATGTTCTTTATAACATAGTTGGTGAAACTGATGTCATCAGTTAATTCATAATTTAAGAAATGATTTTGTCCCAGACGGCCAGGAAGTTGTTTTTTTTCTCTTAATGTTTGAAAACATTTTTTTTCTATTTACTCTGGTTAATTTTCTGCAGTCTTACAATTAGTTTTAAAATATTAAATATTAAAGTATGACAACAACAAAAAAATCTAAAATAAAAGAAATCTATTCAGGGACAAACACTTTCACAGCGCTATAAATAAAATTTACCAAGTGCTTGACTGACATCTAGTGGTTAAACCAGGGTACTGAAATCTTTTCAGCTCTTTCTGGTGGTGCTGTGTGGAGATACTAGGTTCATAAAAAGACTTTGTCACAACCTTTCTGTGCCCTGTTTTCTTTTTATTAATATAACAAATTTGCACTATTGCAGAAAATGCAAAAGACAACAAATTATAGAAACATCTGTAGTAAGTATCTTTTCCAAGGGAAATTTAATACAAGTACAAAAGAAAAATTCTTCACAACCACCCAATCTTGTGCTGTGTGTGTGTGTGTGTGTGTGTGT
>NW_006800012.1:1065544-1103986 GCF_000485575.1 Poecilia formosa | reverse complement strand
ATATATATATATATATATATTAAATTGCAATACCTGTAAATTACTTTTCATATAATGTATGATTGGGTTAACTTGAACAATATATTTCTGTAAATAAGCCATTTTCTTATTTTGTAAAGTGTCTTGATATTGGCATTTGTGAAAGGGTAATATAGAGACTTAATTCAATAAATGCAACAATTAAGACCAGAGATACCAGAATGAACTGGATTAACTGGAACTGAATTCAGATTTTAATTAATGCAAGATCAACATCGGATCTGTTTGTCTTTAAAGAAAGATCAATTCAGTTTTACTTAATTTAATCCAAATAAAACTGAATTGATCTGAAATTATTGGAACCGGGCTGCAAAATAGCAAGCAAAGCTGGCCTATTTCAATGTATAAAAAATACAATCATCAAAGATAAAATGACAGTAGAAAAAAATGCATACTTTTAACAAGGTTTATCTAAAAAAAAAAAAAAAAAAAAAAAAAAGACACTAGGTGGTGCTAGAGACGATTAAAAAGTTTCCTTTCTGAAATATTTTTGTTTCATTTATTTTATCTTTTTACAGAGTATATAGTGTGGCACAAGCTGGCGCTTCTTGATTTTTAAGCCTACATTACCAGTGTCCCACGTTTTTATTATTTTGCCTGACAAAACTCGCCCCTCCAAACGAACGCACGCCTGACGTGCCCCATCTCGAGCCTCTCTCAACATGAACACACCAAGCTCACAGCTAACAGGTGAGCTGCTCTTCTCTTAAAAAAAAAAAACAATGGTGGATATCATTGTGTTGTGCTTTTTTTTCTACTCACCCTGTTCAGCTTAACACAATTCCTGATAAGGAATGTTAGCATGGGTGACCGAAACGGGGTAGCTGGATGCTATGGTTACTAAAGTGGTTAATCTAAGGATCAAATGCATGCTAATTTAATGAATTGTTGGCATCACAGCGCCATCTAGCAGCCCTGCATGACAACTACAGCAGACTCAGTGTGTCTTGGCTGTATTGTCTCTTCTAAACGTTGAGCGTCATCCCAGTCAACATCCAAAAAATACCAACAGTGTAAAAGTAGCTAATACCAAAAACAACGATAAAAGACTAGCATTTGGTATAAAAACAAAACAAATGTATTGATAAAACACTGTATTGATAGTTGATTGTGTAAATTGAAAGCTCACTGTAGTAAGACAACTTTAAAAGAAACACAAAATGTAGGTGAAAAACTTGCCAATCATGGAGAAGAACTCCACTAATTGCTGCCTCCTCAGATGCTCTTAAACTCATCATGTTAACCCCCCTCCCCACACATTTCTCAGTTTCCAAAGAGCTCATTAAATCAACAAACATACACACACACACACACACACACACACACACACACACACACACACACAGAGTTGCAAACATGAGGTTTTCTCTATTTTCATCACCATACCTGGGCACCACTTACCTGCAGGCTAGTTGTTCAATTGTCAGGGGCCATGACAGAAATAACAGTTTGCTATCATTGTGTCTGCATGAGGTAGAAAAACATTAGCTCCCTCCAAAAAACAAGCAACACGGCAGGCGACGCCGCGTCTCCGTGGAGACGCAATTAGCTTTCTGGGGGCCAAAGCTACAATTTGTCCCGCACAGAAAACAAGCAGCACCTGTGGGCGCAGACATGTGGGGCCCACATTCAAGCGGCCCGAAACGGCGGAAAAGGAGCGACATAAAGTCAAGCTGGCTTTTTCTTCGACTCATTTTTTTTCTTCTTATAAATAGAGCTGACAGAAAAATTAAAATATATACTCATAATAAGAAAGAGGAAAAGATTATTTCAAGGTGTTGCAAGTGGGATGTTACAGGATGAAAAAGGTCTGATGATTATATTTGCGAGACATTTGTTAAAGCTGTGACAGAAAGAGTAAACGTTCAGACATTTTTAAAGAAAATAACAGAACGAAGAAAAAGAAAAAGTATTTTAAAACAAAAAAAAAACAGGCGGACAAAAAAGAAGTTAATGGAAATTAAAGACAACAGAAAAATGAAACACAAGGAACGTGAAACGGTTGTAAATCACGGTGATACAAGAGCGAAGAGAGCGCCGACGCACAACTCAGGAGGGAGACACAGATATGTACACATTTTAGTCAGAAAAATGGATAGAACCACTTACTGAGGCTACAGTCTATCCTGATACAATCTGGCGGGAGAGAGAACGAAATGGTGAGAGTAGAAAAAAAATAGAAACAGAGGAAAGAAAGAGAAAATAAAGAAAGAAGAAAAGAGAAAGAAAAAAAAGACATTTTACATCCTTCAAGGTACATTCTGCAGACAACCAAGCATTGTTCTGAGGCCACCATCCGGGGACAGGCTCTTAGTCAGGATCACCCTCTCGCTAAAACGCCCAACATCCATCTTTTATTCCATCCAATGAAAGCACAGGAGAAGGCAAGACTTACACCCAGAGGTTTTACTATGGTTTCTTTGAAATAGTTTTCATTTTAGGAGGTAGAATGTGACCAAATAACAACTACAGAGTGAGATTAAAGAGAGAATTTTGCAGTGCAGAAAGTGAGGATATGTTAATCCTCACTTTGAAATCACGGCATTTTTAAAAGAACACATTACTGAAACTGCTAAATGCAAATGTTTTCTTCAACTTTTATGGCGTGTGAAGCATTTCGCCTTTTTGAACTTTAACTTCAGCCCCGTTTCCTGTTCCTTAAAGCTCCGTTTACCTTCTGCAGCACTTTGATTCATGAGAAAAAACCCCAACAGTGTAAAAGACAGAAAGGGTGATCTGCACAGCCCAGCCACTGCATGCCTGCTGCACACGCGCACAAAAATATGGGAAAAACTGTTGCAATTCATCATCTTACTCTTACTTTATCAAGCAAATGATTCTGTTTGCTTAGTTTAAACTGACCCACAAAATCCCTTAAGCTGGAGGTTACTAAGTAAAGGGAATTAAAAACCACTTATGCGTCGATTCATTACACCCTTTGAATTCATCTTTCAGTTCAGCTTAAGTTTCTTGTCCTGAAACATGAAGCACGTGTGCAAATGGCATTGTGGCTCGGTTGTGGTCTAGAGCTGTCAACCGCTACAGAATAGTGGACACAAACAGCCAGAGACCAGCGTCACCGCGGAGACGTGTGGCAGAGATGCAGCGCAGCTTCGTTGTAAGTTCGTTGTCCCGGGTTCCGTCGGGACAAACGAGGACTTGGGTGTTTTTGAAAGTTTTCAACATTTTAAAATATAGTTAATCTCTCTGCACTAAAAGAAACTTTTCTATTTTTAATAAATTAGCAAAAAAACAAAACAAAAAAAAACTCCTTGTTTTTTCCAAATTAGCTGCGTTTCCATTACAAATTTGTGCAGAACTTTGTCAGTGGTGCCGTTAGTGTCAAAAACACACAATTTGGTAATTTTGGTGCTTTCATTAAATAAGAATCACAATTAAAAATCACACATGAGTATGTTTGTTCACACGAAAAGCCATTAAATGATCCTCCAACTACTTCCTGTCGTCTTCTTCTTCGTGGTTTTCGCCAGTGGCAGCTTCCGGTTGTCGATGATGTGACTTGTGTGATGTGAAAAAAGTGTTTCCGTTGCATTTTCCCAAAATAAACCAATTTCGATACGACCAAAAATAACCCCACCAAAAATGTCATTACCATTGAGCAAATTTATTTTCTGAATGTCAAATTGTGCAATGAAATGCTCAGTTGGTACGCAGCTAATTTTTCAAGAAAATAAATCAATTTGAAACAATTTGGAACAATGCTGTAACATAAAAATGTGGAAAAAAGTGAAGAGCAATGACTATTTCCTGGGCTGTGTCTAACAGAGTCGGTAGTAAAATGAAGCCCGGTGCGTCGCGGCCTGGCTGGAGTCTGTAGGTGGCAGCATGGCTGCAGCTGCTCCAGCTGTGAGCTGGTCTCTCTGGCTGTTTGATCCGAGGGCCGCAGACATACAGGCCGTTGAAGGGATGAAAAGTTCCATCGTCTGAGTTCTGGCTAGATGGGATGTTCATGAGTGACGAAGAGATAGAGAGAGAGAAAGTGGAGGAGGAGGAGGTGGAGGAACTGGGCCTGAGAATGATGAAGTTCAGAGAGAGTGAGGGATTTTTAATTTTTTTTTTATTTTACTGCCGTCTCATTGGATGGCTTTAGCGTTACCACCTGATGCACCTCTGTCATGCTCGTCAAATACTGACTTAGTGTATGAAAAGGGAGCAGGTCAGGCCCGTCTCACCCATGTAAATATTCACTCTAATGAAACATTATGGAGCTAAATTAGTCCCAAAAAGATTCACGAAACATACAAGATTTGTAAGTGCACGACATGTTTACGATCTATTAGGGCAAATCTATTCAGTCTAATTCTATGCTTTCTCTGCACAACATCATGCTTTATTATTTATCTTATGCTGGAACAAAGTAAATTTCCACAGCCTTTAGGGGATCAATAAAGTATTATTATTATTATTATTATCTACAATTCCTAATTGCACTTTCTCTACATTGGCTGTTATAATCTTAATTGCACTGATTAAATACATTAAAGTTGTTTTTCCATGTTTGACCAACTTGTGAAGCTATTGGTTTATTTAAGTGTGAATTATCAAATAAATTGTAATACAGCAGAAATATCCAAATATCACAGAATCAAAATTGTAATTCTCCGTTCAAGGCAGAAGAAAGTCTCGGATATCTGAGCATTAACCAGGTTTATTGGAAAAATTGTATTTTTGATTTGGCCCAGGAGCCGAAAACCATTAACAGCATTAACAGACATGCACTCACACAAGTTACTGGATTCTAAAAATATTAACTTTGTAGGCTGTGCTCCTGTAATACACTAAGTTAAATGGACATTTTCTTCTTTTCCTAGAAACATTTAAAAACCCTGAAATCTAATGAGAGCAGCGGTGCCGTTTTGTGGCAGCTCCATCACAGGCTGGAGTGATTAATTTAGCTCCATAAAACAGAAATAAAACAAGTCTGGCTTCCAGTAGTCCGCCTCTAATCCGAAACAATACAACTTCCAAAATGTTCTCTTTGTAGGATTTCACTGACCTTCTCTTGGAAAAAAAGAAAAAAAAAAAGAAAAAAGAAAGAAAGATACATTTTAGCTTATTTTATAAATTTCTCCACTTTAAGCTGGTCGGTAATGACAGAATTCATGAACTAAATTTCAAGTGAGAAGAAGTGGAACTGACCTTCCTCCCAGCTAACTCCATAAAAATATGGAGAGAGAGAGAGAGAGAGAAAGAGAGAGAGAGAGAAAGAGAGAGAGAGAGACAGGTGCAAGTCACCCTGAGGCCTTTTAGAGACAGGCTGAAGGGTTGAGACCCAGGGCCAGGCCATGGATATTATTAGAGATGGATCTTTTTGACAAGGTTAGGAGATTGAGAACCTCATGGAGGAGAGAAAAAAAAACACTGGATGGAGAGGGATTGAAGAATATGAAGAGGAATTACAGGAGGGTGGCTCACCTTGGGGACCGAATGCAAGGGATGCTTTTATATGCAGGATTTTTCTCTTTGTCTTTTTTTTAAAGCAAAACTGCAATCTGTGGAGGAAAAGTTTCTAGATTTTTTTCCTCCGTGTTGTTAAGTTGCCTGTGAGCACTCCGGTCATTCATTTTGAATACACAGTTAAGCCCCAAATTACGTAAAACACCTGTCAGATATAGATTTAAAGTCACGTATTGTCATTTGACCAAAAACATTTGTTTAAACTTCATAAACATCAGAACCTTCTTATATCTATTTTGACTATCATTGATGATGAGCTCCAAGTGTTTGAATGACCTCCATGTCATCACCCTAATCTTTCACTTTCTTTGAATATGTTGCCATTGGCTTTTTTTTTACTCTGTCTGCTCCAGTTAACACTTAAATAATTACTACATTAGTTGATTATTTCATGTTTGATCCGATTTTATTCGGACTGTCCAACCCCAAAGCATGGAAAAACTTCCAGTCAGAATAAATATGAGAGGAAAATTACAATTTTAAGTGAACCCATACACCTGCCAGCGGTTTGGACTTAACTGCATAAGTTAAGTCCAAACTTATGCAGTTAAGTTTGGACTTTTTGTTTTGTTTGGTTACAAAAACAAACAGGCTCACCAGTAGACAGGTGTAATGAACTATTCAATTTTTTTGCACTGTCAAATTTAGAAACTTTTCTCCATCATTTAACAAGAATAGTCAGTACGAAAAGGAGAATGATGGGGTGGGGGGGTGGAGGGAGGGGAAGAAAATGGAAGACGACGAATGAAAATGGCCTACCGAGGTTGACAGTGAGTTTGACCCGGCCTCCGTCCAGCTCCAGCCGCAGGGTGTCCGCCGACTCTTTGGAGGTGGTGGCCATGAGCAGGCCGTACGCCCGCTGCGACATGAAGCGCAGCGCCACGTCCTCGGCCTCCGTGTGCATGGTGATGGGCATGATGATCTTCAGGTACATGCTGCCGTCGTAACTCAGAACGGTTGCCTCTGCACAGGAGGGAGACACAGGGTGGAAGAGGATGAGACATAAAGAGGATATGCTGATTTGTAAATGTAACCCAAGTGGAGATGATACCCTAACGTCAACAACCACGTAAACTAAGTGAATTCATCCATCAGCAGGCGTGGTGGATGAAGTTTCTTGTCCAAGAACACAACAGACACGGACGGAGCTGGGCTCAAACCAGCAGCTCAGCAGTTACAGAAGGAACTCCTGTAACTGGTGAGCTGCCACCGTCACCAATGCAAACAAGTACTTTCAGTCATTACGATAGCTTGGCAGTGATCTGACAAGAAACCAAATGGCTGCTGACAGCTTGAGAAAAACTGCAGAGTCACAGTTAGGGAGGTAGAAAACTATGGCGTCACATTTGTGCCAAAAACCTGTGGAGCGTATTAGGAAATCACAACATTGCATTTATTAAAAGAGGCCCATGAATCCAGTAGTACTCGTAGACTAGAATTACTGAACTAGAGCACCAGCACTGGTAGACCAGTGAACTAATAAATTAATAAATTAGTAAAGTTTAACTTTAGTCCTGAATCATCCGATTGGACAGATTTTTTTTTTTTACCTCCGCCATTAGATTTGGTCTTAACTGTAGAAGAAGGAGAGAATGATGTGGATTTAAAACATAGAAGAGGAGGATGAAAAAGAAAAATATGAAGGTAACAAAAAGAAGTTTGCTATTTTAGCATTTATTTTAGTAGGTAGCTGGTGACACCTTTAAAGAATTATCCAGAGACTTGTAGCCAGGGTATAGCTAAATTTACTTTCTGCTAGTGTACTAGAACTCTTTATTGTTACTTACTTCTCGGTGTGCTGCATTTGTGCGCCTGGGAATACGCCAGCGATCAGCGATACATGCTCTCTCATTTAATAAACCGCATTGTCGTTGTAGCTTAATACGCTCCACAGGTTTTTGGCACAAATGTGATGCCATACAAATTGTTGAAAAAAACAACAACTAAGTAGTACACTCCATAAGTCTGTCCTTTACTGTGGCAAAAAGAAAACCACTGTTCATGTGAAGCATTATGAGAGACAATCTGAGGCAAACATTTATTTATATCAGGTCTAAATCCAACTGAGAGGCTGCTGTAAGACTTAAAATCTAATTATCAGAGATCCTCTGTATCCACTCTGACTGAGATGGATCTGTTTTCCAGAAACAAATTAGCAAAAGGATGTATAAGCTTCAATAGTCTCGTGTTGCTCTGCAAGGTCTAAAAAAAAAAAAAGGCCCCAAAAAAACCTGCAGAAATAAGATCAAACACACACTGCATTCATTTCTCCATCTTTACAATTACAGTGTAATACTGACTTATAAGAGCAGAGAGATTAGTGTTTATTTGTGATTGCATCTCAGACTAAGGGGACAAAATGTCAAGCACTGCTTGTTTTCGATTTCCAGAAGGCACACTTTAAATTTGACATGCAGCTGTGATTAATGCACGTATAATGAAAGTTGCCTAGGAGACTGACAGTTCCCCGAGGGCTGCTCTTATCTAGCACGACGAATTCACATGTTTCACCACAGCCTGATGTGAGTCACTCACATCAGGTGTTCGCACGTAGAGCACGAGCACATCATGTTCTGAGATGGGAATAAAAATCCCAGTTATGAGCCGAGATTCAGGTAAAAACAGGGTGCTGAACAAAACCACCTTCTGGCAAACATACAGCTCAAAACAATACAAATAATAATCATTTTGCAGCATTAAGAAGTCTGATTCCTTCTGGCAACCCTCACCACCGTCCTCTGTTGTTTCTGAGTCGGTCTGCTTTGGTCTGTCTGTGTACAAAATGTAATTCCCTGACACAAAGTCGGTGTGTGGGTGGTTGTTAGAAAACTGTCTTGCTCCTGCGGTAACACTGAACACCACTAGATGGCAGAAGAGCGATAGAGAAAGCCCACCTGCGATTGGAGCACCTGAGGACTAAACTGCGAACATATCACCCTTCAAAATGAAGAAATGTCATCGTCTGCTTCAGCTGTCCTGATTTGAATCCAATCTCTGTTTCCCTCATTACCCTCCTTGTCCCTCAAACTCTTGATACTGCCATGCCTGCTTGCCTCCACAGACGTGCAAAAGGAAAAAAAAAAGAAAGAAAGGAAGAAAAAAACAAAAAAACAAGAGTGATATTCCCAGAACTGCTCAGAAGCAGTATGGTCCTATTTGACTAGCTCAACCCGCGGCCCCCCTGGCGTATCACCCCCACCCACCCGCCTTGGTTTGTGTGACAGGCACAGATGGTGGCAATAAGCCCGGCTGCACTGCCACACTGCTGCCAACCTCTCAGCCTGGCCCCCGCTCAACCGCCGGACCCCACTGCAACCGAGCCTCGGGCGGCAATCGGTTCAGACACAACTCCCTCTGGAGCTTTCACTCCCACTATAACAGCAGCCGCTTAATTATGTCAATGAGCAGGGGGGAAAAAATGACATAAAATGCTGTGGAAATGTGTATTGTTTGACTCTCCAAAACAGACAATTTCAAAACTTTTTCTTAAAGGGGCAGTATTATGTGTTTTACAGCCACATAGTGCCATTTCATAGAAAAAAATGCTGTATATATCAAACATGACTTAAAAGAAATTAGACTTCACCATGAAATTGGGCCTCCGTCTCTTTAAGAAGCTTCTACTCTTTCTGAAACTCCGACTTCAGGAAGTCATCACAACGTGACTCCTCTATTAACCCTTGAGCAATGTTTTTACCAGTGATTCACTGAGCAGTAGCTCCTATAATGAGCTCAGCTGATGTTCCACCAGGTGTTTGCTAATTGCTGCTGGCTAGTCTGAAGGAGTTGAGTGGGGGAGTGGCAGTGGAAGGCTGCTCCGTGAGACAAAAGCTCAGAAACTTGAAAGCTGTGAAGCTTTGAAGGCAGCGCAGGTTTCACTCAGGCTTTTTGCACAGCTGAATGGTTGCCATGGGAGATTAATATATTTGTCAAACATGCATTAATGAATTAAGGCAACACTGCAGGTTTGATTTTGATGAGGGCATAGCATTATAACATGGTGTAAAACTCATAAAGCTCCTCCTTGGACCTGCAGTTTCCAAGATGCCTACTCAGCTCCTTCAGACTAGCCAGCAGCAAATAGCAAACACCTGGGAGAATCGCTGCATCTGCTGAGCTCATTATAACAACCATTTCACAGTCCAGTGCTCTGATGAATATTTGTAAATGCTTAATAGAGGAATGTTGATGCAATGACGTACTGAAGGTTTTGTAAAGAGCAGGGCCTTTTTAAAGAGACAGAGGCCCAATTTCAAGCCAGTAAATTGTGATGTCATATTTGTTTTCAGTCATATTTGACATATTTAAACAGCAGAAGGTGACATGAGTTACTTGATTGATGCTACAAAATGATATTATGTGAACATATAATAACTGCACCTTTAATGTCTACAAATGCCCTGGTATGTTTTTTTGATGCGGTCCTTACCTATCTCACAGTTGGTACCCAGGTATCCCGTGCCAGTGCAATCACATATGTACCGGTTCCAACCCTCCTTGCACAGGCCGCCGTTGCCACACGGGGCACTGCTGCAGCGCTTCTGCAGCTCACGGGTGCAGAAGCTGCTGACGCCCAGAGCGCTCTGGATCTCCGCCAGGCGGCGGACGTCACGGCTCTTGCCGTCGATGAACAGGTCGCGGACGCAGCCGACGTAGCCGTAGTTCAGGAGCGCCGTCCAGACCTCCGGCGGCAGGATGAGGTCCGACTTGGACTCGGGCAGTCCGCCCAGGTACATGTCACTGTCCAGGTCCAGGATCTCACTGCCCTCTGGGGACAGGAAGGGCATGCTGCGGCTGTTGACGGAGATAGACCCTGAAGGAGACCAACACAGACAAGGACACTAGTTAGAGTTAAGTAATGAGAGGAAAAGATCTCGTATAAGAACAAGGGAAATTAATAATTTGCTGTTTATTACTTTCCATTCTGTAATTTTAGACTAAATTTAATTTATGTGTTTTACTGTAGAACAAGCCATAAAAATGATTAACTTTTTTTCCAGATAGGCAGAAAAAGAAATAAAGTAAGATCAAGTGTGAGGAATGAGTGCGAGGGGCCTGAAAAATCAGGGTCGCACAACTAAGACAGAAGAAAGAAAAGGCAAACAGGATAGATGACAGAAGAGTGTGTGAGCACATGTGTGTGTCTAATGTCTCTATAATAGGCTAAATAGAAGAGAAGGGAAGCAGAATGCAGCAGGGAGTGGGTGAAACAAAATGCCTCCTCTCCTTCTGTGATTAACGACTCCATCTTAATTTTCTATTAAAAGCCTATTACAGCAGGAGCAGCGCAGGGATCGCATGCGCGCACATACACACCGGCGCTCCTTCACACCCTTTCTCATTATGCTGCACCATTAGGAGGAGGTATCATGTCCACAAGGTGCTTTAACGCCTACGGATCATTCATCAGACGCCATGGATTGAAACGTACTCCTGGTCGAGTCCAGAGGCACCTCAAGACATCACAGCCATGAAAAGCATGGATACTTTAAGGTGTACCACAAGTGATTTTGTTACTATTGTGTAGCATGGTGTAGCGTAAACTGAATGTGTCATAATTGTCTGTGAGAAACAGATTTGGCTATAATCATGCACTCCTAATCTGATGATCTAGCTACTTTTTGTCCTTATACTTAGGGATGTATGATATACCGACATCAACATCAGTTTCGGCCGATGTTAGACTTATCGGTATTAGTCCGATGAGAGTGAATGTGCCGATATTAATAACCAATATTTATTTCCATCTTGTTGCTCTTTGTGTGTGTGTTTGGCATTTCCATGAACCATAGAACTGCACAAATTGAAATAGCAAAAATTAACCCACCCAATAGAAACATGCCAATTTTGAAAAATAAAAAATTCAATACCGGTAAATTGTTTTTTTTTTTGTTGTTTTTTTTGCATCAGGATGAGTATGTTCTTTCAGCCATACTGAAACAGATGAATTTCAAAAACTACAAAGGAAACATTTTTTTCACATCACACAAGTCACAGGATCAAAAGGTGGATGTTACGAAAGGTAAAAACCTAGAAGACGACGACGGGAAGTAGTAAGAGGATGATGGTTTGTTTATGTTTCTTCAGACAATGTGCAACTGTTTACATCTGTCGCTGCCATGATTTTTAATGACTTGTCACGTGAACAACTTTGATCGTGTGATTTTCATTTGTATTCTTATTTAATGGAAACACTGCAATTACAAATTTCGCTTTTTTCACACTAGCAAAAATATTGACAAGGACTTGCACACATGTGTAAATGGAAATGCAGCTGGTGATTGAGATGGACCATAGGATGTGTGTGTGATTATCTTAAACACAGAGACAATGGTCAATGTGTTGCAGTTGTTTTTCCATGTTGTTAAAAAGGTAAGGAAATAATATTGATAGATATCTGTTACTGACCATAACACCAATTTTAATATCAATATTAAACTTTTTTTTTTTAATATTAGTGCATTCCTGCCCTTATTTGTCCAATAAATTCAACAAAACATTGAGAAGTGAATTATTTGACCCTTATGATCACTTGGCAAAACTGTAAAATCAATAACATTGCATAATTTTCATGGATACTTTTCTTTAAGATTTGACAATAAATAGTATTTTTGCAGTGCATAACACATCTATGTTAAGATCAAGAGAATTCTGAAATCTGTCAGGAATTCATGAACCAAAACCATCAGTAAAGGTGTTTGGCTGCAATAATGCATAATCAAAAGCAGAATGGGTTGGGCTCCAGCATTCTCATTCCTGCTTTGAGTTAACCGTCCACAGTGCATAGCCCCTTCTTGTTAACCCAGTGGGACTCTGTGTTCTCTTTAGATGTTAATATTTTTTTTTTTTTTTTTGCCATTTTTCTTTGCAAATTCCTGACAAATATTGTCTCCTGTCGCTGCCAATTTGTCTTTCGTTTCTTTTGTCATGCACATTGCTATTTTCAAAGCGTGTTGCTTGGAGCATTATGTCCCAACACTTTGATGCTTTTCTTGGACTACATGGCCCTTTCTCTTTGAAAATGCTCATTTTTTCTGTACTTTCTCCAAACTGCAGGCACACGTGACTGAGAAACTCGACAACATTAACACCCGGAACCGTGTTTTTCTGTCAGTTAGCCAAAGAAATTTGGTTGTAAACCAAAATCGGCTCATTTTGAATCAACTTGATCAGGCAGGATGTGTGATTGGCTACAGTGCAGTGTGTGTTACAGCAGCTCTTCAGTGTGGATCCCGTAACTGAGTGAAGACTCCAAGTTAACCATGTTCAGTTACGATAAAGTATTTTGTATTCAAAAGTACATGAGAGCAAAACTCTCTCACTACACATAAAAGCTGTTTTAGTGCTGTGTAGAGGTAAATATAATGATGTAAAACACATAGACACAGTAATCCTTAATCCTGTCTTGACATATTTTCTTAAATATTATTATAATGTTACCCGGTCTCTTACTGTTGATTGTTCCTTTTTTTTTTTTTTTTTTGTACCTCTTGTTGAAATAACTTTGGTATTTTGTTGTTTCTTCAAACTGTTGTGTATGTTAAGCCTACATTTCTAGCTGCTTATGTGAATAATGTGTGTATTTATTGTCTGTTTGGGCAGTTGCTGGCCTGCTGTGCAATATACACCCTTCAACAATAAAGTCTGTTCTTTTCTATTCTAAGAGGCACCATTGGATTTGTTTTTACATCACTTTTGTTTTTTAATTTTCACAAAATTTCCAAAGCAAGAATATTCCACTATGGGACTAGCAACTGACATTTGGTCTTTCAAGCAATTTAAATGTCTCTTCTTGCATCTCTGCTGCATATATTCACTGTAATCATCACATTTTCCAGAAACACTATAACAAAAAAAACACAACCCCTACTCTCTGCAGCTCCGGATTATTTCTCTCCGGCTCATCCTGCTTCCTCACCTTTCCTCCCTTCCCTCTGGAAATCCACATGGCACCATTCTCCGTCATTGACCTTCTTGTTGCTGGCCTTGAGCTTTGTTTTTCCAGAGCCCATATCGATCAGCAGGTATAAATATCCGTCCAGCAGCTCCATAGCAAAGTAATCGGTCTTCAGTTCCCTCCCGGGCTTCTGCTCTTTGGGCCCTTGAGGACGTCCGTGGCTGAACAGCAGCAGTCCGCTGGGCTCGGTGGTGCGGAAGTCGAAGGAGATGGAGCCCGTCTTCTTGGTGTTCCACTTTGGCAGCGAGATGAAAGCTTCGGGAGCTTCGAACGTGACGGGGTCGAGAGCCGCCACGTCCTCGCAGCGGAACACCAGGTCACCGTGCAGCGTGATCTTAGGGTCGCGGTCGATGGCCAGCCGGGAGAGCTCCAGTTTGAAGTCGTTGTTCTTGTACACCACCTGTAGGAGAGATGGCACAGCAGGGTTTGGCATATGAGAAGTGTGCTTTTGTAAGCACACGTCTCACTTAGCCATTTTTTATATTTAAAATGGCTAATTTTAAATATGAAATCAGCCATTAAATATTTAAATATAACACTTAGTACTGCCTTATGAACTACAGTGGCCAGTTGTTGGTCCAAATACCTAAAATAGCTGTAGAAAACACTATGTCACAGTATCAAACTGTACATGTATGCAGAGGCACGTGGCACTTTCCGAGGCCTCCACAGCGCCCCTGGTGGCCCCCACTTTGTACAACACCAGCCTAGAACAGGTTAATATTTGCAGTCACAAATTTAGCCTTTTTAGCTTAGTGTAGCTTCATTGTTTTCAGCTCTATTTTAAGCGGCATAATGCTAACTCTACTCAACTTAAAGTGAAAATTATTGAACCACCAACGACTACACATTGCAAAACAACTGTTTGATTAACAAATTTTCTCCTTTATGAGAAAATGATAAAATTGATTTCATTATGAAGAGATTTATGTGTGCAGCATTTTATGGGAGGCTGCTTTTTCTCATTATTATTACACATCATAAACATCAATCTGCTGATGGGACTGGGATGGAAATTGGTCACTTGGCCATAATCTCATGTACTTGCATGTAAACATCAATTAATTTAAATTTATTTTAAAAAATAGATTGAAACAATCAATAACAAAAACTATTAATGGTGGTTGTAAAACAACAAAATGGAGCATTTCTGTCATCTACTGACATGGAGTGTGGCCAAAACTCTTATCTGTGTACTGTATGATATGAAGACAAAGATTGACAGCTCTGGTGGGGGTAGCCAATCAGATTCCAAGGGTAGCCAGAGTGCCCAAAATAGCTGAATGGGTAAAAAAGGAGAAGACTTCTCTTGGCTTTCTAGTTCAGAACTTGCATTAGGTGGACAGAACCTCTAACGAGACATCTAAGTCAGATAAATATTTGGTTTACTGACGCTGAATTATTTGTTGAGGAAAAAGTCTTTTCGCCTCAAACTCAAACATCGAGCGACCACTCGGGGCCGATGCGTTATCCGAGACGTGCCTTCATTCATTTTAATGCCGAGAGTCAGGGCCGTGTGGGGGCGCACATCAATCCGCGATTAACACTTTATGAACTCCTCACCGTTTCTCCAAAAAAACAGAAAAAGTGCAAACCATTTTGTTGCACCAATGAAACGCCGCTCAGGGAACGAAGCGACAAAATAAACGACAAGACAACGCGCAAAAAAAAAAAAGTCTCTGGGGGAAAACCAAAAGCAGACTAGCGTGAATGTTGCCTGCAGACTAAAGGTCTCCGAATGCCTTTGATGGAATACAGCTTTATCGTTTGCGCTTTAAGTGTGTGAACCTCTGCGCCTTACCGAGTGTACTCAGAACAAATTAGCAGCTGCAGGAAAGATAAACTCTTGTGTTTTTAGTTCTGACTTTGTTTTCATTTGTTGAGCACAAAGTACACAGCGTTCGACAGACCATCCTCAAGGTAACACTGCAAAAAAAGCTGAGATTTCTCCATTTTGTTTTTTTTTTTGGTTTTCCTGTTTCACTCCTTGTGCTCAATCACACACCTACACAAACCTGGTAAGAGTCATCTGAGTGGAAGAATGCCTTTTCTACATTCTCTTGTTTTATTTTTTTTAATGCCGGTATCCAAGCTACAATGTTAAGGAGGTCATTTGGTTGCTGCAAAATCACAGGGAAGCCACCTGCTCTTTCTACCTGATTAGTGATGGTGACCGTAGCTTGATTACTTCTTCCCCTTTTGGGTAGAAAGGGAAGGAAATATTGGGGTGGCCCTCATAAATAGACAATTATTTCTTTAACCCTTCCAGACTGAACGGATCGGTGACGACACAGCCAAATTTGCAGTACCATAAATCCGCGACACTTTGAGCCATCTGAAAAATTCCAACGGTTCCTGAAAGGGGAGACGTTGCGCTTTTCAATATTGTTACGGTAATTTCACTATCGACGTAGCAAGAAGTGAAATGAATCTGAGGGGCTCTCTTTTAGTAGACGGTAGATTGCGAAAATAACTGCAAGATATTACAAGTTCCAGTTGTTATGGATAAATGGGCAAATATATTTACTTACAGGACATTTAAAGAACTTTGTACAATTAAAATAAGGAAAAATATCCAGGCAGAGATTTGAAACTTAGGACTCAAAGGGTTAATTTTGTGTGATTGGCTGATACTTATATGAGAAACTGCTCATGTTCCTTCATGAATGCCTGAAAATCATCCACTGGCCCCTTTTGCGCTGCAGTGAGGGATGACTAGCTGCTATAAATGCTCATCAGGTCACGTCTTTACAGGCGTGGTTAACAATACTCATCCCACCCTTGAACATTGTTAAACTGTCTTTTTTAGCAACATGTCCAACAAAAAAATATTAGTATCTGTCAAAATCGGAATTGGCAAGACAGATTTTGGAAACAGCAATCTGTGCACCCCTATACAGTATGTATATATGTAGAGCATTTCTTACTATTGCTCTGAATCCTACTTTTTTCCTCTTGTAAGAGTCTCTCTCTCCGTTTCACCTCTCTTTTTTAAACCAAAGACAGAATGTTCAGCAAGAGCAACTCAATTCTTGGACTTCAGGCTGCTTTGATCATCTTCTCAATTGGCAGCTCCACCGCAAAGTACTGTACACCTCCTAATGTTGTCATTAGCAGAGATTAGTCCTGGTAATTAGCCACGATAACACTAAAACTGGCAGCTAATAAGGCGTGAACTTGCCTGAGATAATGTGTAAAGAAGTGAAAGAAAGAGTGCAGAGGAGGAAAAAGCTTTAAGACGAAGGTAAATATTTATGTGTGTCTTCAGGTTTTTATTTTAGTTTCCACAAAAGTCAGCCTGGTAGGATTCATTTTACACCAATGCAAAACAACCTGAAGTTCCCTCTTAGGTTTTTGATGAGCATGGTTGATGAGAGCAGCTAAACTCCAGGAACATCAGAATGAGTGATGAATAGCATTGTTCATCTCATTATTTCATTTGTTTTGCAGTTGCTTTTTTATCGCCACCAACTCTTAACTTCTGCAATTTTCTTTGCTTGAATTTGGTAAGTATGGAAAGTGTACACATAAAGCTGTTAAATCTGGTTTAATCAAAGTTTAGTTCATTTGCCTAGAAAGTCTGGTTCCTTTGGCGAGATGCGCAATTTAACTCTGACGGGGCCATAAAATGACACTCTGGTCTGCCTAAACACATCAGTCTGGTTTCTGTTGAAGTGCGGTTTAAATGCATATGTGAACGCCAAGCGGGCTGGAGACCGCTCCAAAAGCAGGAAGCAGACTAGAGCGCAGAGCATTCTGGGTAAATACAACCAAAACAAATGCGCTCAAAGGACAAATGGCTCATGGTTTATTACCGATGACAAAGCCGAACTCCTACAACCACTAAAATCTGACGCCACTCTATTTTCGCTTACGTTTGAAGGAGGAAGTTGCGCTCATGTCTTCTTCAGAGGTTTTCGTGTTGTTCCTGCTGAGGAGGTGAGCAGGTTTTTCAAAAGGTTTGGGTCATTTGACACACTGCAGTGTGGAAGCAAACTGCACCAGCTGAAAATGCAAGCAATGTTGCAGTTTTGGTCTTCACTTGAACCAAGTCTACTAAATTGGTGTGAAAACTGCCTAAGAGACGGGCTTTAAATGTGACCTGAGAACCATTTCTCCAGTTTAAAAAGAGTGGTCCGAAAAACAGAAAGTAAGCAGTTATCGACGGTTGGATGGAAAGGATAAGTAGACTGAGTTATAGAGTTGTTGATGAGAGTACTACTACTAGAGTAAAGGGACTACAGCAGCAAAGGACCACTTCTGTCAGCTAACATACCTCTGGTAGCCTCATGCTGGCAAGAAATGTAAGTAAAAGTTAACTTGTGGTGTCTATGAGCTGCTGGTGAACGAGCTCCCGTAGATTTTATAGAGCAATGAACGTGAGACTAGAAGGAACTGCAGATAAGAAGAAAGCACATCAATGTGGAAAAAAGAGGACAGAATAAAAGAGAGACAGAAAATAGTAGGAGCGAGTGAGGGCAAAGATGAGGGCAAGCGCATTCACCCAGTGCACAGAATCAATCGAAGAAATCAATTTTTAATTTGCCCATCAGGATGGCGAAGCAGGTTGTACCAAAGGCACTGCTATGGACTTAATTACACAAAACTGTCTCCCTGCGAAAGAGGGAAAAGATGAGAGGCCGAGAGGAGAAGAAGGGACAGAGACGAGCAGAGAGAAATACAGGAGGAGTGACAAGGACAAGCAGGAGCGCGGACGCTGATGGAGCGGCTGGTGTGAAATGGGTGATAGCAAGGTCAGTGACTGGGAGAGTAATAGAGCGTCGGAGGTTTCAGGGGAGGGACAGATGGTGACACACAGAAGAAGAGTCGGTGGAAACAAGACCCAAGGAAAGAGAGAGACCTGATTTCACGCTCCACCTCTCTGGGAGGAGGCTCGAAAACACACACACACCGAGTACATCACACGGAGTATGATCATACCATGTGGGGTGACTTTGAACACACACGAAGAAGCACACACACCAACCCACCAAATAAAAAAAACTTCATATGATTTCACTGTCTCTTTTGGTGCCTTTTTTTACTCTCCTCTTGCTGTGCTCTTCCTTTGGATTTGTGCTGCCTGGGGTTTAGGGGGGGGAGGTCTGGCCAACCGTATCAAAGGCATTTGACCATGGTGGCGGCATGAAAGCCTTGCCCCGGACCATAACGCCAGTGATAATCCAAGCTGTGCCACAGAAGCAGCAGCACAGGATGAAACGCACTGCGGTCTACACCCCCGCACTCACCTCACTCACAGGTCTCCCTCCTCACTTTCAGCAGCTACAGTACTACCTGGAGCTTCAAATCACTCTGATTGCAGGTTTTCTCAACGCCTTTCTTCGTGGTTGCCTCTCTGACTCAGCTCAGATCATGGAGTCATTAGAGCTTGACTGCAACTGAATTTGTCAGGCCATGAGGCACAAATACTGGGAAAAATTAAGTGTAAGGCAGGGTTAAGGGTACGCCTTTACTTTCGGCGAATTCAGTGCTACCTGGAGCGCTAAGTCATTCTAAATGCAGGTTTTCTCAACACCTGGAAATACTTGTGCTGGTTCTTATTAAGAAACTCGGTTTCAGTGGACTGAAAAAGAAATTCTCTTGGTTTAGTTTGCCGTTTATTGTAATTACGCGTCTCTCAAAGAATTGGAACTGAGCACACAGAAAGAACTGGATGTTATCAGTGCTCAGTAACAGGTGATTTAAAACATTACTTTGTAATTATTTACTCAGTTATTCCATTTCCTTTGCTTACAATCTCCACCTGTGAACTTGTGCAGCAAATGATGTTTATTATGTACTCAAAATTACTGCCGTACAACTACAGCCTGTAGATCTACTTTCTGGATGAAAAATGTGGTCAATTAGGCAAAATTAGCAACAAAGTTAGCAATACTCAACGACGGTAAAGCTGAAACCATGAGTGAAAGATCTGCTCCAAAGAATGACTTCCTGAGGGGCATACCACAGAGGTAGGTGTGAATACTGTAACCCTGTTGACAACACTGTACTGTGTTGTGACAAATGTTGGAAATCAATTTGTTCAATGTAACGCTTTAACATTAGCTTCTGCTAAACAACATGTTGGTATATTGCTTTAGTGCTAGAGGAGCTAATGTTTATGTTTAGTGCTTTAGCCTAACTTTTTACTTAGCTGTGTTTAAAGTGACTGCTTTTACCCACAAGCTCAGTCAATGACTGGAAAATCAAGAGCTTCATCTTTTAGCTCAGCTCTCTCTTCACCACAACAAACTAATACAGCACTTTGATCATTGCAGATGCTTCACAAATCTGCCTATCGATGCTAATCTTTCTCTCATTTGTGAACAGGACCCCGAGACATTTAAAATTCCTCCACTTTGTACGGAACCTCATCCAAGATGCTTTTGTATTAAACCCCCTACACTCTGATATCCTTTGGAGTCATCTGATTGTCTAATGTGTGTAGTTTAATGTCAGTGTAAATCGATCTGTTTTGCGAAGGCCTCAGGGGTTTGTTAGAGAACACTGGTGAACAAAAAGCGCCATGGGGACCAAAGAACCGGGTCAGGGATGAAGTAGTGGGAAAATTTAAAGCAGGGCTTTATTCTAAAACAACAGCAGCTTTGATGTCTCAAGAAGTTCGGTTCAATTTGTCATCTGAAGAAAGAAAGATTATAACAAAACTACAAACTTGCCAAGAGAGGGACATTCAGCTAATGTGACAAGCTAAGCATGTGGAGCAGTAGCCAGAGAAGCAGCTCATAATAACTCTGGGGGAGCTTCAGGCATCTACAGTTAATGTTAGTGGTTGTGCACACCACAAATCTGGACTTTATGGGAGTGGGAAGAATGAAGACATTGTTGAAAGGAAGATATAACAAGTCTTGTGTTAAGTCTGCCACCAAAGGGGCACCGCAAATGTGGAAAAAAAAATAAATAAATGGGTTATGTACAAAAAGAGATCACAAATTCACTTCTAAGGCCAGATGTCAAATGCTGTGTGGTGGAAAACTAATACTGCAAATCACCCTCCACTGTGGCGTATCGAGGTGGGCATGTTTTATTTATTTCCGTAGGGACAAGGAAACTAGTCAGAGTTCATATGAGGATGGACAGAGCTGAATACGCAGCAATACTGGAGGTACTGCAGACAGAGACAGAACCACAATGGAACATTTTTGATCAAAGCATATTTGTAGACTAATCGGAAAATATTCCCAGTCTCAAAACTAAAAGCTGCGGCAACAGAAGGCCCTACAACTCCATTTCCATTTCGCTGTCGAACGCCGCTTATTTGTCTTCAACTCCTGTTCTTCCTGTTCACAATCTGTTTTCTCTCCCATTCTCTTCATCCTCTCCCCTTCACTGTGCTCTGTCTGTACACTGACTATAAATCCCGTCTTGTCTTGAAGAGAGAGAGGATAGTTAAAAGCCTTGGGAGGTTTAGAACCTACAGGGGAGCCTTCCGATGGCAAGCCAAATAATGAAAATGTAATTCTCAAGGCATAATTAAGTTAGAGATGGTGTGATTACTGTGTGATCCATTAAAAGTGATGGCAAAAGTAATTACTTATTCAATCAGCGAGGTTTTATGAGGACATAAGATAGTACCACGTTGCTTTGCGTCTATACAAGCCATTACATTTACAAGAGAACATCAGTTGGGGCCGTGATTAGTCTTCATGACAGCTTGTTCGTCTTTGTGGTAAAACTTTGGCAGTATTAAAGACACGTTTTTTGTATATGAATTGAACTGAATCCTATTGGTGGACAGTATAAAACCGGAATAAGGCTGCTTCCCCCGTCAGCCTGTTGTGGCGTTATTCATTTCTGCTCAAGTGTTTGGTCTATACCAGGGTTAGAAAGTGCAAGAACAACCACAGAGGGAATAAACACTTGGAAAGCAATTCAGAATGTTGTGCATCTGACACCTCCCACTCCAACATATGGGAGTTAAATCTGCCCACACTGATGAATCTCTAGAGATTGTGTCAGTCAACACAAGGGCGCTCGCTGAAAAATGTGAGGATGACACTATTCTACGATCCAACATGTTCTCACTGCAACTGTGTTATGCTGCTATAACTACATTTTATTGTGGAACCAAACGGACGTTGGCTGGTATTGTTCGATAAAACAAAAACAGACTCACATCTTTAAGGCAGCCCATAAAGTTGTTGCTGACTGGTGATCCAGGCAGGTCTGCCGTGTTGGGGCTTCCCCCGATGTAGAAGAAGTCATCGGAGCCCAACATGGTGTAATCCTCCTGGGTGTAGCCAGTGGTGGTCAAAATACCATCCACAGAGATGGTCACCTAGTGCAGGCACCGGCCAAGAGAGACAGAAGTAGAAAGAGGGAACAATAGAGCAAGAGTAGAGAATGATAAGAGAGGAGAGGAATTAGAAGAAATGAAGGGGAGAAACAAGGAAGATGTTAGATTAAACGCCAGCGATGGGCAGGGCTGTGTCCTAAGGTGCATTGCTCTCTTTGGTGCTCGTCAGACTGAGGATCTTCACTGCAGAGTGCACTTGTTACAGTAAGGCTAAGCCGTGAACTCCAAGGTACTGATCATTGACGGTGCAGGAAAAAGACGAAAGAGACGGTTTGCTTCAAATGGATTCTGGACTGGTTAAAAACAGGCTAGAAAACTTAAACCGGGCAGGTACTTTTTTTTCTTTTTAATAAGAATAATGTCCACTATCAACAACCAAAAGTTCATTTAGTTCAATTCAATTGGGCTTAGGACTTGAAGCTCGTTCAACTTGTTTGCCAACAACCAGAGACACGGTCTGAACGTCTTCCTTCTCTCTCCTGTTCTGTGTCCATTTGGTACATTCACCATTTACTAAACGTACCAAACATAAGGCATTTGATCTTTACAAGTGGCCCTGTGTTTTTTTTTTTTTTTTTTTTTTTTTCTCTCTCCAATCCCTGGCATAGATATTCTATAACATTCCTTTGCTGAACCAGTTTTCATTTCAGGCGCCATCACTAAAAATAACTCCTGTCTCATTTTAATTGCCTCCAGACTCTTCATTCTCTGCAAGGTTACACATTCTGCATTGAATGTTTGATTGTAGACGGAGTCGACAGAGCCAGGTTGGAATGAGGAATCAAAAGGCTCCGACGTAAGCTGAAAGTACGAGATAGTGTTAACAGACGTGCAGAAACAGGACTTACCATTTTCAAAATTCTGCTCTTTTACATTGTAGAGAACGAGACTGGGAGGCTGTGTGTTAAAGCTCAAACTAAATCGTATAGTGTTTGAAATACTGAGTCTCTATAATCTGATATCAATGGAGCATGAGTAATCCAATGAAAAAAAGATGTTTTTATCCTGGATTTCACTAAGAGGTGTGAGAGCTGCTCTGCTAGCAGCGCACACAAAGCTCAGAAGATGAGACGAAACAACTGTTCTAAATGTCACAGCAGCCTGTTCACTAATAGTTCAATAACTACCTGGGGAGTGAGAAAAATGAGATCTGGGATACACTCAAGGAAAGCGTCTCTCCTCCACTCATCGGATAATACGACAATCATTCCGAATAAAAACCTATTCTCTCCACATTCGGCTCATTACAATGCAGACAAAATTGCAGTACTTGACGAGAATGCAAATAAGTATAATTTAGCTAATTGTACTGCTGCTTTGCATTGTCATTTTACATCATGACCGTATTTAGCATTAGCACCACCAAAACAGAGCCTTCCAACAAAACACAAGCACAGCCGAATCATGTTGTCTGATTTGGGACCATATTTGGTGCTTTGTCAATTATTTATACTTTAATCATACTAAAACAGCTGGCTTCGCTGAAAGGAAAAAAGTGCTCTCATCTGATTTAATATATAATGATTTTGCGTAAATGTATAAACTCAGCACTCCCAGGAGTTATGCACGTCGATGTTTGCTTTCCATTGCCTCCTGCATCAAGCAGTGGCAGTATTACAGGCATCACGACGAGAACGCCGAGAGGAATTTTCTACTGTCTGTGGACAGAACGCGTCAATTTAATTGCAGTACGTTTAGCTCACTTGTGACAGATTTTACATTTTCCAGACCAGGAGTCTTTCACCTGACTGGCTTAAAATGATAGTCAACTAATGTTTTAAAGTGGCAATATTATGTTTTTTCCACGCATACAGTGCCATTTTATAGCACAATCAAATAAGTAGTGTGCCGTTTATTTGTTACAAAAATTATATTACATTTATTTAAAATAACTTCTCTAAACAAGTCTTATTCAGCTGAACTGATGGGAAATTAGGCTCTTGGGGTTCTGGACAATGCGTAAACTGTTTCTGTCTGGAACAAATGAAGGAATTCAAAGTTGTGAAGTTGATGGCTGAAGCCAAACTATAGCAACTGCACTCCACAGATCCTGAATCCTCAGCTGAATCATCAGTTTTGATTCTCAATTCCTTTCGCCATTTTTTTTTCCTTTTTCTTCGTACTTCCCTGATTAGCAGGGCAACCCATTTTTATGTCTGCTGTTGGTGAATAATAACGATTATATTGGCCAGACGCATCTGGCAAAAAGAATCTGCAGTTTGCAGAGCTGGTATGTGGAGGTTAAGGGGGTGGGGGGGTCACAGATGGGGCTTCTCAACGGGACCGACTCACTTGTCCTATCGTCATGGTGGAAACCTCACCGGCTAGGGAGAAGAAATGCGGGGCATTATCAGGATGGTTGCAATTTTTTCCAACACATTTATTTGACTTCAAATGAGCCACATGGTCACCAAAAATAAGAAGTTTCGAGGAAATATTGAACCTGGAAGACCTTGAGACTAAAGCGTGGACTAAAAGTGCTAGGAACTGCCAGCGGAACAATTTGTAGAAAGATGTTGATCTCAAGAGCTGGATATGATCAGAGGGATTATGAGGGAGAAACATTGACAAACTGCCAGACATCTATTAAATTCAACAACAACAAGAAAAGACAATTAGAAATGATCAGTAGTTTTTTTTTTTTTAGGTTTTTCTTTCTTTCTACTATTTGTACTACTACTAAAAGGTTCAGAGGGTTAAACATAGACAGATCAGTAAATATTGGCAGGAGAAATCATATTTATGAATTGATTTACGATGTGATCAAAGACTGGAGCAAATAAAATACTCCCCGCAGATAAAACTTGTCAAGGTGCCAAAACAACAGAAACCTAAGAGTATGTTATTTAAACGACTAAAAGTCACTTTTCTATTGGATCTTTACACCTGGCTTCCCTGCACAAACCCAACTGAACGTCCTGCTGACTTTAATCGTTCTTCAGGGTTTTTTACCCAGAGTCTCTTTGCAGCTCAGAGAATCCCAGACCTCACTGCTCTGTGCTGAATTGAGACTTTCCCAGATTTAAGGTCGACACAGTTTGAGACGTCAAATCACTTAAAGCTGACAAGTTCACCAAATCTCCCGCTGCTGAAACGATTCTTAGATCAGTCGATTTCTTGCGTTTTCCCTCCTGACAAAACATTGTTTACAACAATATGAAAACTTAGCTAGCATGATGGATTAGCTTCTCGTGAATGAAAAGAATGGAAGGGTGTAATTCCCACCGTGCAAGTGGTTAGCCCTGTCATGACCGACACACACACACACACACACAAACACAGAGAGAGTTTACTTAGCTGACTTGCACACAGTCCACTGTGCATTAGAATACTCCCACCTTCTCCACTCTGCTGATCCTCAGAGGCCCGGTGAAAAACTTATGTGCTGACTACGGCCAAATCGAAAAGAAAAGAAATGAGCAAGCACACTAATAGGAGGTCCCACGAGCACAGCCGCGACTTCACCGCTTCTATATATGGATCAGAATGAAGACAGTTTCTGGGGCTGGAGCAAGTACGAGAAGAAGCACTAAACCTTCCTTTTGCTCCAGAAAAAAAAAAAAAAAAACTGTTTAATTTTGTCTCCATAGCGACATGACGGGTTTTTGGTTTTCTGGTTATTGACTGACTTTGATGATGTACGGAGAAGGCAGGGTTTCATGAAGAAAAATGAACATTTTCAGATCGTTTAATGTCATTATTTAAATTTAAAGGCTACATTATCCTCAAAAATAACTTATTAAAAAGCTTGAAACTTTTACCAAACAAAGTCTTTATAGTTTTTCATATTGGTGAATGATGATAGGCTTTATTCAACAACTGAAATCACAGCATGCAAACTAAACTTTATATTATATTTTCTCAATATGCAGGTTCCAGAAAAAGGCTAAATATATGGCAATAAATCCCGAACAAAAGTGTTTAGTCCCCTGAATAAGACTTTATAGTTTGACCACAGTGTGTGTGTGTGTGTGTGTGTGTGTGTGTGTATATATATATATATATATATATATATATATGAGTATATTTTGGCCAGAACTGTAAGGCATAAAATAAATGGTGCATTTCTGAAAAAAAAATGTTAATAAAAAAAATAACTAATTCAAATTTAAAGACGCAGCTTAAATCCAAAACCTTGTGTTAAAGGCCAGCAGTATTTATCTTCTTAAGGGTTTAATGTTTTTATGCCATACTTTAGGACTTTTCATTAATCTTTAACACCCTGTAAAACGCCTGTAAAAACCGCATGGGTGGCTGCCAAGTAGGGCAGCCTGAATGGCCCAATGAGGACACTTGAAGACGGAGGCTGGCCAGCAGATCCCTCAGCTGAACATGGACTAGAACTGACTCACAGGAAATGGCAACATCAACTTCCACCTGGACAACAAGGAAGTAGGTCTGATGTAAGCCTCTTTCTGGAATTTATGCTAAATGTTTGCTGGAAGCCAAAGAATCAATTGAAAGAGGGGAGACTAACTCTAACCATCAGCAGGTACAACAGTCGGTTACCATGGAGAGCGAACAAGGACTGGTGGACGGATGTCACTGCTGATGAAGGCGGTTGGTTGTTGCTGAAAATGTGCTATATAAATAAAATTACCTTACCTAATGTAAATGGCTTGATTTTCTAGCTCTTTTCTAGTTGTGCTAGCCACTCAAAGCACTTTGCAATGCAGCCAATCACCAAAGCACACTCATTAACACACACACACACACACACACACACACACACACCGATATACAGATCAGAAAGCAACCTGAGGTTTCGAGCTTTGCTCACACCAACATCGACATCTACCCTCTCATCCAAAGTCACCACGTGTGAAAAATATTCTTAAAGATCTTCACAAACAATAACAAATGTCTTTTTTCAACCTTTTCTTGAGTACTGTTCTTTTGTGCATCTTCTATGGAGATTATATGAATGTTTTTTCCCTCAATGGTTAATGATTTACTGTTAATAAATATGAAAAGTTGAGTCCAACTGAAACATGCTTCTTGAAATGTAATATAAACAATTGTTTTGCTCATTTGTAACTGATTGGTCAGGTTTGTACACTTATGTTTCACATGCACTGCAGAAAAGGGTTGAAATGCTTACCTGGTAAATAGATCACTTACCCTTACAGCGCTACATCTGCTTACTTTCATAGATCTTTAGTGAGGAGAATTGAAAACACACACATTAAGTATTCATAACTGTTCACATTTCTATAGTAACCTAAGAGTGAAGCCGCTACAGACAAGCTTTCATCAGAAAAACGGGTCTCATTGACTTTGATAGGTGTCTGGCAGATTGTCAAAATTTCCTAGCTAATCACAAATTATAGTTAAAGCATACCGGGAAACTAAGCTAGTACATTTCAGGGATTATAAAAGTATTCCGGACGTGTCGTATTGGCAACAGTTAGAGGGGGAGGGAGGTGCCTAAGTGAGGCCCAAAAGGCTTAGCAGGTTGGAGGGTGAACGGAAACTGTTAGTACTTTTGTAAGTAAGGGAAAGTCAGACACAAAAATGGTTGTTAGTACAGTTACAACAAAGGTTTCGTTGGAACAGTTGATTAGTAACACTGATTCGGTTAATTTCATCAATGTGGTCAGTAAATGTGAGGATTCTTTAAAAGTCCTCTGCAATTTGATTGCACAAACCAGATCCAGATTTGAAGTGAACATGTTATTTCATGTGGAAGGGGTTTGTTTCGCTCAAGAAGAACCAAAATTAATCCATCCAAGTTAACAGGGTGACACACAGCCCATGCACGTTAACCAAAAAAAAAAAAAAAGGATGGGAGGAAGTATGGAGGTGGAGGGAGAATTCCTCTGGACACAACACAAATGGGTTAAGGAAAAATAATAATAATAAAAAAAAAAAATAGGAAAAGCAAATCAACCATCTGGCAAGATGCAGCAGAAATGAGCTCGTAGAGACGGGGGGTGAGGGTTTGAGGGGGTTAATTTAATTTCAGGGTATCACAACACCAGACAAATGGGAAAAGAAACAGAGCTCTCATTGTTAAGGCTGTTTGTGATATTCAAAATCACAACATAAAAAATAAAGAAAACAAAACAAACCGTCAAGACACGTGTACAACAGACTGACACGTGCTGGGCTACAGCAGCACTTGCGCCGTTTTAATGGCGCAAGGTCGCTCTAGCCAACTGTTGCATGCAAACAGATTGGAAGGTTACAATCACTGGATACTGTCAACGCGAAGGTGGAAGTGAGACAGGATGGGATCAATAGCCACGGATGAAATAAACAGGAGAGAGAGGTTTTTTTAAAGAATAGGGAAAATCCAGAGGGGAGATGAGATAGCCCTGCATTTGGTAAATGGAAGAGTCGGTATTCTGATGGCATCTACCGCCGTCATGAGTTTGGGGCTTTTCCGATCGCCTCCGCCACATTTTCACGACGGCGTTATAGGCTGTGCACTTGTATTGCTTTGGAATTTCTCTCGAAATTCAGGAGGAAATCACAAAGGCATCATCAAATATACAGGCTTCTGCCTTTTCCCTCAATTCATGTCGAGTTGGACTGGTTAAATTTAATCCTTCCGACATTTATCCTTTTTTTCTTACCAGAGTAGGAAATCTGTCTCCCCTCTATATTTTTTCCCCTGTGTCATTTTCTTTCTTTTTCTTTTTCTTTTTTTTTTTTTGGTAGGGAAAGGTGTGAGGTCATAATTTGTTTTAGTAGGTTAATTTCTAAAATTAAACATAAATAATAATAATAAAACAAATAAACATAGGAAGAAAATAAATAAAAAAATAGGGTATGGCTACCACATTTTATGGTCATATTAACTATATTAGAACAGTTAATATATGTATGTATATATGTTAGCCAGGATATATATATATATATATACATAAACATATATTGTCAGTCTTATCCCTATTTAAAAACAATAAGGACAAAAAAAGAAGAAGCCTACTATATTCATGCAAGGGATGAGGGATATAAAGTGTACAAATATAAGTTAATGTTAGTGTTAGTGATGGGTAGAGCACACACAGCTTATACATATTTATGTTTTAGGGTCTGCATCAATGGGCAGGCAGTTTTATTTAGAGACGGACTTCCCAGTGAAAGAAAGTTAGACCAAACCGCCTGAATGGTGTTGAGATGTTAGCATGCCTGAAAAAAAAAACACTTTTTATTTTAACTTTGATTATCTTTACATCTATTTTAAGATGTTTTTTTTTCCCTTATTAAAGCCCTGTAAGTGTTCGCATAGTGACATGAGTATGTTCCTCACCATTGAGAAATCATGAGATCATGAAACTATGGCCAAGGACTCCACCCTGATATGAGGCTGGTTTTATAGCAAGAGCTTTAAGCTCTAAATCAAATGCTGTAAATACTCTGCAGTGTACCATGAACTTCACAACGACGTCCCAAGATAACACGCTTTGCTATAACATAGTAAACATGTTTTACTTTGTCAAGAAAAAGAATAGCTGTGTTAAAATTGTCAAGTTGTTCACTATATTATGCACCGTTTTACTTTTGAAATTTTTACTTTCTCATCCTCTGTAGCATGCAGTAGAAATTCATCAGGTGGTACAGCAATTTACAGTTATAGCTAAAAATAATCTCTCAAATCTTCCAGTTTAAGCTCAGGTTCAGTTTCGATGTCAGTCTGCACAGGACATTCACTGAGAATCTCCTAGGTTTGCTGTTTAGCATGCTAGCATTACGATTAACATTCTTTGTTGCATCTGAAACGTTTTACAGCTAGCAGTCTACTACTAGCTGAAACATTTTACATCTAGCAGTCTATTACTAGCTGTAAAACGTTTTAGATGCAACAAAGAATGCTAATCATAATGCTAGCATGCTAAACAGCAAACCTAGGAGATTCTCAGAGAATGTCCTGTGCAGACTGACATCTAAACTGAACCTGAGCTTAAACTGGAGGATTTGAGAGGTTATTAGGAAAATGTTTAGCGTGCTCAAAGCATATTTAAAGCAGTAAATAGAGACTTCATGCTAAACGTAAAATGCTAGCTGTAATTTAGGCAAGCTTTTCCTTTTTATGACATGTCTCTGTTTAAAATATTCAGACATTTTTTTCAGGGGCTAAAAATATATATTTAAAGAATACACAGTTCTGTGAAAAAGTACTTAGCCCACAGTGGTTCTCACCTTCAAACTTTCCAATGGATTTGATAAGGTTAGCCTTCATTATGTTTATCTAGAGGGTCAAAACTTTTCACAACCCTTTATAAAGCATAGTAGAGGTGTTAATATTTTTTTGGAGGAATCATGTGGTGTATATATCACAATATAAGATACCACAATAATTATTGTCAAACTTGTTTTTATTGTTCTTTGCATGTCGGAGATCAGCACATAATTATGAGGTTTGTGGCTCTGCAAGAGGCCATATTCATCCCACAATTAAGTGAGCGAGCAAATGACTATATTTCATATGCAACCGATAGTGTTCTGGAGCCTAATGAACTAATCTTTTTCGAATAAAAGACGCAAAAAAGATTTCTCTTTCCAACTTTTTTTCACTGGAATAGTCACAGAGTGTGTATTTTCTTGAGAAATCAGCTGTGTAAGCTCACCTCAAAGGATTCCTCTAAAAAAAGAAAAACAGGAGGGGAACTAGGGTTAACAAAAAACCCGTTAAATTATTCTAATACAAAATTGTAAAAAAAAACAAACACAAAAAAAACAAACATATTTTGCATTATATTCTTTATTTCTTCATACGGATAGTATTCGAAGTTTAGAAAATAACCTCAAAAACATAAAGGAAATAAGAGCAAAAATATATATATTAAAAAACTAAAGAAATAAAGACATAACATTAAAACAAAAAATATAATTTTTTGTGCAGACCTCTTTGGATGAAAACATTAAAAATTTCAGGGAGGGGAAAATAAACGGTAGTAAAAAAATTCTGTTACACATATTTGTATAAGTTTATACAAAGAGAAGGCTAAAAGAAAAAAAAAAGAACAGAGGTGGAGTTTTTCAGCTACCTTGGAATTGATGGAGGATTGGACTTTGAGTTAAGCAAACAGAATAGAAAGAGTAACGGAAAACCCAGGGCAAACCAAAGTGTAAGACAATTAGAATGATATCTACCATATAATGCAGTTTGTTTACCATAGCGTGTCCAATGCCTGCGTGCTTCAGGAGAAAACAGGGGGGAGGAGAAAGAAAAAAATAATGATGAACCTTAAAAAAAAAACTCAAGAAAACATATCCTAACCCCCAAAAAAGTGGGATAGAATTGCCTGTAGCAAAAGCAGCGTCTCAGTTCATAGACAATCTGAGGCTAAAAAAAAAGAAAAGTAAAAGAAAAATATAGAAAAATACAACCTAGAAACTTCTTCTCTCCTATATTTCTTTTGCTTTAAAACATCCAAATAAAGAAATAAAGAAAACAACTTTAAGTGCCTAGTTGTTTTAAAGGGTCTTCAACACAAAATCATCCAAAAATAAATAATTAAATAAAAAGTAAAGAAAAAGGATAGGATACAGTACATTTGTTAGTATGTAGGTCGCAATTTAAGTAGAAAAAACAACAGATGGCACACATTCCGTGAATGACACAGTGTTAGTTGTTGAAATCATAAGAGGTAAAGGAAAATAAAATTCACTAACGAAAAGAATCAAACTGGAAAAAATCTGAAGCTTGTTAGTAAGAGAGACAAAAGTTAGCAAACCAACCTCCGCGGGGAGGCGGGTGGGGGTGGGTGGAGAGATAAGGGCTTCGGGTGGTTTTAAAGGGGATGTTTACGTGGAATTGGGAAGGAAATGAGGGAAAAGTACATCAATATTAGTATCCACGGTGACAGACGGATGTGGCCAGCAGGGCTCTCTATTAATAGGGTCTAGGTAATTTCTGCGAGGCCTTCGTTTTGGTGGGCACAGCCAATTATTTTAGATGACTTACAGAGAAGTGAATATAGCGGATGACAACTGCAATACATGAAACAAGAAAGCAAAGACGTTATGGCATCGCACAAATCTGCAATTATCTTGAAAAGCTAAGGTTGATCTCAAGTGTGAGGTTGTGATGGCGCCAAGTTAATTCAGAGATTTCCTGCAAAGGAGGAAAACAAAAACAAAAAGGCTTCAGGAACGAAAAATGGCTGCTGCATTCTGAAAGGAAAAGAGATGTTAATTAGTTATTTGTTAAAAACATACACACACATTGACTGCATTCACAAACAAATCATAACTATCATACTTTTTAAGTGATTTCCTATCAAAGAAACATGTTGCTATCATTAGATATTTTAAAATTACATATCTTGTGTATATGTAATTTTATACGCACAACCTAGTAAATATCAAGTATCAGCCATGATGATTGTCTTCAGCAGTGGAAGGTTGTTCAGAATGAAAGGAATCCTGAATGTCGGCATTTTTTCAGGTTTTCCTCTTCCGGATTGGCTGTAAAACTCCTACAACAACAGAGGTTCTGTACAAAGTGGCTTGTTAGAACGTAGACGTAAGTCTGAGTGAAAAGTTGAGGCGTTACTAAAAAACTGTTGCATCCCAACAGAATTCGTAGACTTTCAAAAAGCTGGAGTAATTTCGTTTTTGAAAACAGCAGATTCATATGCAAGTGGCTGCATGTGCTATAATTATACACGCAAAGCCCAAGACGCTCGCAGCCATATTTACTGTAACGTTTATTCAAATGAAATATTGTTAGGAAGTCTACTGCATAAAATCCCAAAGCAGGTCTGTTTAAATTCAGAAATATTCATAATTTGTTTATCTCACACATAATGTGACAAACTACATGAACTACATAAAATAAAACAAAGCTACCATATTTTTTTTTAGAACTGGAGTTCGTAGGTGCATTTCCATTGACCATATAATTGCACAACTTCACATTTCAAAGATAAATTTGCTTATATGGAAACATGCCAATTCTGAATAAACTCTGGTTTTTGATAAAACACTGTGTCTGTATTGTATAGTTTGGTTTATTTTGTATGGTTTATTTTGCAAAACTGCAATGGAAACACTTTTTTCCCCATCATACTAGTCACATGATCAACAACCAGATGTTGCCACTGGGGAAAACCATGAAGACGACGACAGGAAGTAGCAGGAGGATGATATTGTGGCATGTTTTTTAGTGACTTATCGGCGAGAACAGAGCTATGATTTTAGTTGCGTTTCTTATTTAATGGAGACACTGCAGTTGTAAAGTTGTGTTTTTTTGACAAAAGCGAAATATTGACAAAGTTTTGCACACATTTCTGATGGAAACTCATCATTCATCCTCACCGTGGGTTAAAAGTACAGGAAATGAGCTGCAGTGACAGTGATAAGCAGTTAGTTAAATACCTCCTGCCCTGAATTATGCACAACTTCAGACAGCAACAGAATTTCAACCAAAGCTAAATAAACTTTTTTGAACGTGTCTGTGAAGTTCGGCGCTGCGGTCAGAAGCCTGTTCCCGGCCCGAGAATGTTCCCGAACCTTTATGTACATACAAAAGGTATGTAACAGTGTGTGGGAAGAATGCGTTCCTGCCATCTGTGTGGGAGACTGATCTGAGCGGTGACCATAAACAAACCGGTCCCCAGGAGGCTAAATGGCCAGTGTTAAACTTTGCACACGCCCACTCCTTGATGCTTGGTCAAAGTAAAGAGCTGTCAGCCGTCACCCACTGTCTCTAATGATGCCTCTTAATCCATTAATTAGCAGAGAAAAAAGGATCCGGCAGTGGGCGTGAATCTGCATATGAGCACTGCAATTTGCTTCTGTGCCTCTGAGCTGCAGAAATAACAGCCTGTAAAACGAACGAAAGGACATAACAGAAAACCTGAAAAACCCAAATTGTGGAAAAAAAAAGAGATTTGCTGGCTCTGACAAACAGAACAATAGAAGGTGGACTTTCACACCGCAGAAACTTTTAGGTGCCTTATAAACTTTCTCTGCTTGGATTTTGGAATGACCTCTCTGGACAACCCCTTCTGTGAGAAAATGTGTCGGTATATTTTAAGGAAACGATACCAAAAGATATCTGATGTTACATAAAAACAGTAAAAGAGTTATTCAGTTTCAAGAATATTCAGACAAGAAATATGATTTAAGTTTAAAAATATAATGAATAGGTGTACTTTAAGAAGAAAACAAAGATCTGGAGGTGGTGTTTGAATTTAGGTGTCTAGAAGATCAAAGGCTGTTATCTACAGTTGAAACAGAAGTTTGACATTCACCAGAAGAACATCCTGTTCTAAAACCCATCCACTGACTCCCTGTAGCTCAGAGAATAGACTTTAATATAATTCTGCTAGTTTATAAATCAATAAACAACTTAAGTTTCAAAATGTGTTAAAGACCTGTTGTAGTATGAACCTTCCAGTCCAGGCAGGTCTTCTGGTTCTGGTTCTGGTTCTGGACTAGAACCAGAAGACCTCAGCAGTCTTTCTTACTGTTGTTCCCAACAACAGTAAGAAAAATGGTGGATGTGTTTTTTTCTTTTTCCTGGTGTATACCAGCTACATTTTTACCGAAGTCCTGAGAGCCTTAATCACTCATGAAAAGTCCCTTAGGCTGGAGATCAATCATGCAGAAAGTTAAACTTTTGTTTTCCCCTTTTTTTTTCTTTTTTCTCCCAAACCGCAGACAGGAGGATTTTGTGTCTATTCGGGTTAAAGACTTTCTGTCATGACTTGGAGTGTTCAAGGGCGCAGGAAGATGTGAGGGCAAAACTCCCGCACGTCGGACAAAGGAGAAAGTGACACATGGTTTCCAACAAGGGGAAACCATGTGTGAATCCCATTTTTATACTTCTTGGAATGTAACTCGAGAGCGTGCAGGCGTGCGGTCGGTCACAGCGTTTTTAGGAACAGGCTTTTGTGTGGATCGAAACGATTCATGTCAAAAGTTTAAAGAAGCAGAGAATTAGAGTCTTTTGGGTCAGAAAAAGGGCAGTTTTACCACACCGTCAGGCATTCTAGCGAGTTTGTAGAGCGAAAGGCAAAAATAATGAACGCGTTTTGCGACGGCAGGAACCCCGCAGACGTTAGATCACCTGTTTTTTGAGACAATTTGCCTGAATAACACCTGCAAGTAAGCAGCTAAATCCGGTAAGTGATTCCAAGGAGAGCAGGAAGTACCCTGCAGCCTCCTCATTTCTCCCCTAAAGCCAACGTATTTGGCGTACCCCCCCTGCTGCGACCCTTTCCGTAATTGACCCATGTGGGAACATGAAGACTGGGTACGCTGATGCTACTGATGGCGGATAACGCTCTCCCCCGTGCGGTAAACAACCACGGGCCAAGAAAAACAACTTTGTGTTGCATCTGTCTCAAATAACCCCCCGCCCCTCCCGGGAAGAGGAATCTTCATATGTTTGTTGTGAAGGATGCTGCCAGACGAGAGAAAAGAGAGGAAAGAGAGAGAAGAGAGGAGCTAATTATAATAGCACAAACGCTGCGACTGCCGCTGTAGGTGTGCGAGCCACCGCCCTGGCAGCAGACCCGCAGGACGCCGAGGCAGACTGGAAGAAAATGCAAAATGATGTCTTGTTGAGTCGCTGATCTCTTTCACACCCCTTTCAGTGGCCTTTACTGAACTGTGGCCACAAGCGAATAAGCAGAATAAATATTTAATGACAGAGCTGTGAAGATGATCAATGGGTGGCAGAGTGGAGCCAGGATTCCCAGGCCGGACAGATTTATCATTGTAGCTGGGAAAGTTTGGAGACGGATCACCGTCGTCTCGCGCGTCTCCACTTTGAGGTGTGAAAGTAAGAAATGAAAGCCACCTTCTGTTATTTTACAATGGCAAGTAAATGTCGCTCGCTATCAGGTGAACACCTAGTAGTCTGAAGGTATGGTTAGCAAGACACAGCGTATCCGTGACAGGACCAATGCAGGTGTCTGTGTCTTAAACAGATGCTTGGTGATGTATTTATGCTTTTGAATGTGTGACCCTGCTTGACGGCTCTTTCCTTTGAATCAGAAAGGCTCTTTTAGCTACATTTGCTTCTGTGTACATTCCACCAATCTAGCGTTAAGCCTCGTCTGCCTCTCTGCAAGTCTGGCGACACTTAATGGAAGCAGGCAGACAGGCTTCAGGTGCAAATATAAATGTCACTGCAATTACGGCAGGAAGAAGTCGGCAAACAAACAGCATAAGGGTGTGCACAGATGTAGAGCTGTTAGAGTGTGTGAATGAATTCTGCAGCAGAACGTTTTTGCCTGCTGCAGTGTACTTGTCTGTTTCTCATCCGGCTCTGCGGTCTTTTTTTTTTTTCCACCCCCCTTCATTTCTCCCACTTATTTCATTCTGGATTTCATTTGTTTCCCCGAAAAATACTGAGAAACTTTATGTCACAGTGCCATATTACTTACTACGTGATGTCTTCAAGAAATGTAAAAAACAAAACACTAACATTGTTTCACATTTTCCTCCTTGTACAGTTGCAGTGATAAAAAATAAGATTGTATATTGTTTAGCCCCATGCATGTCTTGAACCCAGTGGTGGGCCAAAACTTGCTAATGCGCTAATAGAGGGCTAATGTTCTGTTTTGTGCTTTAGCACTTTTGCTAACTTTGAAAACATTTAGCAGGCTTAGCTTCGCCTAAGTTAGTTATTCTGGATAAAGTCAAAAGCACTGATTTGTGGCTGTTTTGTAAGCTTTGGGTTGAATAAAGTTTGACTTCGGTTTATGACTGTTTATGCTCCAGTTCCTTTGTGTCTCTTCAGGTTCTCTCCCTTTTTTTCTCTCCCAATAACCTTATGCCAAAAAATACATGTACAGAAACAAAATAAAACACGGACAGTAGAGACACATACATCTACAACTTGTAAATTGTAATGTCAAAAACTAAATTGATGTCCGTCGGTGGAAGTCTTTCAACAGAAGATGTAATTTCAACTGAAATTAGCGCTTTGGCATTAGCTTCCACTAAACAGTGTTAGTGTAGTGCCTTAGCGTTAGCGGTATTGATGTTTATGATAACTGCTTTAGAGTTATCGCAAATGACTTTTTAGTCAGCGGTGCCCATGACTCCATATTTTGTAATATTAGAAGTATTTTATGGAACTTATATGACAGAACTTGTTTTATACAGATTTGGATTCCAGTTTGTGAGCTCATAGCAGCTGAACATGAATATGCATGTTTAAGAGAGCTGCTGCTGTTCAATGTTTGGATTTTGTACGATCTGCTGGAAACTAAAACTTATAACAATAGAGGAAACTCATAGAAAATAAAAAGATATGCTTCAAGAAAACAAGTAAGTGGATATATCTAAGGAAATGTCCAGCAGTACTGCGTCATATTACAGACCGTACGGCATGAAGTTAGTGTCTTATTGAGCTTTCACAAACAAGATAAGTTAGTTGTGGTGCCCCAGACTTAAAACTAAATCAGGCAAAATGAAAGACAGCCTTTTCTCCTCTCTATCTGGTTTTATAAGACTCTTTAGTTATTTAGATGGAAAGTCAGATTCATAATTCAGGATTAGCTGATTAAACATTGATTAAATGTTTTGGAGGCTTTAAAGGACCCACTTCATAAAGAACCATAATATAATCATTAAACTGTGATTACCTTAATACATTTTTAATTGTTTCTCCATATGTTATTTAGTCCAACTTTGTTTGATATCCATAAATATCACTTTACAAGTGCAGCTGTATAAGTTATCAACGGCTTGAAAAACCAGTTCACCTCCTCGCCTGTGGTGGCGCTGAACCAATAAGCCCTGAAGAAAACAACACAAAAACCTCCAAAGTTAAAACAACGAGCGCAACTTCCTTCTTTGCGAAAGGAAAAAAAAAAATAAAATTGCGTGGCGTCAGATTTTAGCGGTTGTAGGATTCCTCTTATCTTTGGCAAAACATCATTTTTCCCGCTAATTCTAGATTTGTGTGTTTGTTTTTGTTGCAACTACCCAGAATGCTCCACGCTACAGACCACTTCCTGCTTTTGAAATGGTTTCCGGTTTGCTTATGCATTCGAACCACACCAGACTTCATTTCAACCAAACAGAGACCTAAGATTTTAAACAAACCAGAGTTCACATTAGCGTTCAATTGCACACTCACATCTTCCCAAGTCAACCAAACTTTCTAGGCAAACGAAGGGGAATGAATGCACTCTAAATGTAATTTTTCTAGTAGCAATTGTCTTGTGCATGGATGATTCCTTACAAAACGTTGCCATAAGATTATCCAATTGTTAAAAAACTGACGATGCAAATGAAATGTGAAACTGTGGAAAAACAAGTCAGTCAAACATCTGGCTGAGATCCTTCAGACTTACAACTCAACATCCCATTCACACTTTGCATAACAATAAGCAGAATATCTCATTTCAAACGACATCTTGTGTTTTCACAAACACTCAATACCTCTTTTTTTTTTTTTTCTAGACCCGTTTCCGCCGCCAACTTGTCTTGTGCCGGTCCACCATCTCCATCTCAATCTCCTCCACAGTGTCTATCTCGCCAACATTTTATCACTTGTTTCCACCTGTTTGAATGCGCTAATGGCGCCGAGATCTGTTATCAGATTATAGGTTTGCGAAGCGAGGGGGTGGGGTGGGGGGACGGGGTGAATAAACATTAAAATGCCGGAGCAGGTAGTGGCAAATGAAGCTGATGAGAATGTGAATGCGTGCGGGGGTAGCGGGGAGGCATGCTAATG
>NW_006800012.1:1032799-1064966 GCF_000485575.1 Poecilia formosa | reverse complement strand
TTTTTTTTTTTCCTTTGGCTTTGATCTTTCTCAAAATAAACACGTTTCTGGACCTTCCACGTTAACAGAAGCTAACCTCCTACATTAACTTGTTTGATATCCTTGAGTCACAATTAAAAAGGGGGAAGCTGCCCAGGCTGCCACCACCTGGTTGAGTGATTTCCCCGACTTTTCTCGTCGAAGACCAGAATGTCGTATTGCCGGCGTCCGACTGGGAGCGTTTCACAGCGATGGAAAGGGTTAAGCGCAGGAGCGGAGCCGAGGATGATTCACAACCGACGGCATAGTGGACTCCGTTGCTAAGTGACAAATTGCCAGTGAAAATCGGGGGGAGCGAGAGATAAAGTGAAAATGAGAGGGCGAAGGGGGCGAGGGGAGGAGAGAGATGTGCCGGAGAGGAATTGATTGCCTCTCTCTTAGGAATGCCGGCTGCTTCTTGGACGGAGGGTTGTGTTAAAGGCATGCTAGGCAAAGAGGGGTAATTGTAGCTGATCATGCCTCACAGAATTGGTTGGAAAAAACGCTCAGATTGAGTCTGAGACAGATGGAGAAGGGACGAGAACGATCAAGGGTGTGTCAACTAGCATTATCAGGGAATTCTTACTCTGTCTCCGACATGAAGCAGAAAGGTGAAAATCATCAAAACTCCTACTTTCTCATCCGCGTGGCTAATAGACAAGGTGATAAATTCTTCATTTCCAAAAGGATAACATTATGTTAATGTGCTCTGCGTTGGTATTTGATGCAAAATGTCCAGTGACAGGTACACACAGCCTGTGGCGAGAGGAGATTGCGTAACACCAACCAGGAGGAGGAAGAGTGCCTTGTGGAGAGTCAGCGTCTCCAGCGGGATTGGCTCACACATAAAAGGCTCTTTCAACACTTATCACACAAGGTGACAGAAATCAAAGACAAAAAAAAAAAAAAGAAACATTTCGTTCTCCAAAAGGTGCCTTTATCTTTTATGTATTAGTGCTGTTTTCTACCGTATCTCATGTGGGCTTTCAAAGCGCACTATTTCATGCATAAGATGTTTGTTTTTTGTTTTTTTTTATGTTTTTGTCTCATGGTGTGCTTGAACCTGCCTTGGAACTGGAGTGTAAAATAAACTAATTAGCTAAACTGGCACTGCTGCTGAAAAGTTTATAAGTGTTTACTGTTCCTGTAATTAGGATGCATTAATATTGGAATACACAAAATGATTCTCCTTGATTGAATTTTAATGCCTCAGCGGTTTGGTTGTGTCAATCTTTGGCTTTGACTTTCAAAACTGAAGATGCTGAGTGGTGAGTAGCTCTACATGAATTTTTATGTTATAAATCTTTCTAAATAACAGTCAGAGATCACCAATAACGAAAGGTTTGGACCACTGGCGGTACTGTCCCAGTGAATTCAGACAAACTCCTGATACAAGCAGTCTGCCTCAGGAGATCAAAATGGAAATGAATAAACTTTATAGATACGTAAATAAGGCATGGAAACCATATCAAGCTAACTATCTGTTGCTTGTGTTCACATATCAGAAGCTGGGTTTAATTATTTCTGTCAAACCTTTGGACATTAGTTCAGCTTCAGTATATCCAGACGACCATGGTGTCTTACAGAGGGTCTCCTATATAAAGAGGTCATCCAATTCGAAATCTTTTAAAAAATATAAAAAACTAGACACAGAACTGCTTCAGGAGAAATGCATCTGTTTTCAGTTGTTCCCAATTCTGATTTAAGTATGAGGTGCAACAGGTGAATTTATGTGTATTTTTTCTTAACATTATCGCCAAACAGGGTCTCCTAGAAAAGGACATTGTTGAAAAAAATATCCCAATTCCCAGTTTTTATCTGGGAGCAGAAGGTTCGAGTGTACTGACTGAAATGACAACAGGTGCTGCCAACAGCCAATGAGAAAGAGGCGCAGAGACTCAACTGCAAGCTCTTTATTTTAATTTTTTTTAAAACTATTTGTAACTATGTATTGTAAGTAGAGCCCGGAGTTTACCATGTTAGTTTTGATTTACTAATTAGATTTTAGCACATTAAAAATTTTGCTGCAATTTTTTTTTGCAAACAAAGGTTCTGGCAAGAACCTTTGTATTAATGCATTTCTGGTACATCAGTAAATCTGACGCACAAGTGACATCCACAAACAACGAAATTAATTTTTGCTTCTGATGAGACGCTGGGAAAAAAAAAAACAAAAAACTATTGTGTTCAAGTTGTGTTAAAAGGAGTTGGCCTATTAAAACTTATAAAGCTATTAAAGCCTTAAATAGCATCTCAAAGCTAACCATGTAGTAGCAGCAGATGCTAATGTCAGCGTCCACAGTCCACAAAGTCCAATTGATGATCAGGAGTTCCTGAAACTCTAGAAAGCTGAAAGGGTAGAATAATACTTTGCACCAATCAGAAGGTTAAAAAACCTGAATAACATATTAAAAACAATAAAAATATTTGTTGTTGAGCTGATATGTCAATTAAAAAAAAAGTTTTTGAATCAATAATGTTGCCTCTTTTTTTGATATATAGTTTTTGGATAAACTGAGATCAAATGTGATTAATTAATTGCATTTAACTTGAAGGAAAAACGACCACTAATTATAAACATAAAAGCACAAACAGTGGGCATAGTGCAAACCAGTAACTAATTACGCAATAAAACCCCCTAAAAAACAGACATTCATATATTTTAGACTGACATACGGTACATAATACATCTCGACATGTAAAGAACAACTACAGTTCATTCTCTGAATATCTACTATTACCGCCACCTACTGGCAGGCTTTTTTTTCCCATCAAACTATTGTGCTTGCGAGAGTTTGACACCTTCATTCGGCTGTATAGTTGGTCCCTCAGCAGGAGCAGCAGTGAAGAGTTCGTCGCTCGGTCTTTAAGTCGTCAAAGTGTAAACTAGTCTTTGCAAAAATCGATGGATGTCGTGTAGGATCCTCGGCTTAAGTGCTGTTTATCAGCTCAGATGTGTCAGATCTGAGCCAATCACAGGGCCGGCCTGTTTAAGAGGAGTCTGCGAGAAACATCAATGACTTGACTGATACCCCCCCCTCCACCCCCAGCCCAACCCACCACATTGACAACTTAGAAGTAAGTGAAGTACTGGCATGAGTGAGAAGATTCAATGTCAAGGGAGTAATGGCGAAAACAGTTCAATAAAAAGTTTTTTCTTGTGGTGCATTTTCAGCAGCATGCTACAGGCGAACCACGCTGCTGTTCTGTCAGAGCAGCAGATCCTCTTTGTAGCCTTCCCCACTAGGGCTGATATGATAATATCAACTTTTTGTCCTCTATGTTTTTCTGCTTTTATTCAGATGTGGTTGTATATTAATAAAAGAAACAACTGGATGTGCCAGATGAGTCAGAGCATGTCAGTCAACAACACTCGAAAACGTCTAGAACTACATTTTCTTTCGACTGTTGTACTTCTATCTTGTTGCCTTCAGAGTAACTTTATAATTATTATTATTAAAGATTAACAAGGAATGTGCCATACATGATTTATTGCATAAATTGTGTCATTGTCTGGAACTGTGTAATGTATGGTAAGGTATGAATAAGTGAAAGCCTATATAAACATACAAACATATTCTAGCCTTGAACAACTATTTTGATGCCTGAACATTGACTGTCATAAAATGCCAGTAGTAGTTTAACTTCATTTGAGGCAACTATAAATCTAAAGTGAATAAAATAATCTGTGGAGTTCCCCAAGGTTCCGCCCTCGGTCCTCTCCCCTTCCAAATATATACACACTAGGATAGAGCGTCACAATTATTCTGATGCCACAAAGCTGTACATTAGTTTATCACCAGGAGAATACAGTCAAGTGTAAATATTCGCTTTTAAATAAAAATGTCTTCAGCTCAATAAAGATAAAACCAAAGTTTTAGTTTTTGGACCAAAACAGGATAGGTTAAAAATCACTGCCCATCTTCAATCTGCTGGTTTAAAACAAGTATAAACAGCTTTATATTTGTTGTTTCCTACCCTTAATCTATTTTTATTTACTATTAAACCTCTTTAATATTACGTTTTTTCTTTCTATAGGTTGATTAAAAGCACTTGAAGTTCCCTTTGGTTGAAATATGCTCTATAAATAAAGCTGCCTTGCCATACATAACTAGATGAAAACACTAATGGGCGTGTATCGCATGCTAGGTAAAATAACTCCAAATAGAAGGAACGTTCTAGTCAAAACCTGTCCACATTCAGTTTGATGATTATTCACCGCCTCATTAAATAATAACAGCTGTCCTGAAATTCAATCATACAAACAGAACAGTTAGAGTTCAGCTGGATTTTTTCATAAGGCAGCAAACATTACGGAAAGGTCTGGGGAAAACCAAGCTTATTATCCAATAAGGCTGGCTTAGATTATACCAAGTTATTGTCTGCTGGAGGACATGCTGACCACTTTTCCTCACTCTGTTATTTTCTCCTACTTTCATTATTTGCAACATTTGCTGCCATTAACTTTATTTGCTCTCTGTTTCTGGGGTTTTTTCCCCATTGGAAGAGAAGCTACCCCCCACCCTGTGGCTCTGTGTCATGTTAAGGGAGGGAGTCTTTATCTGAACTATTGCTGCCAAAAACTTCCTGTTCTCCCTCTGGAGATGATACACAAAGACAATGAGTGTCTTTCCCAGACAAAGTACATCACAGTTTAGCTGTGTTACACAAAGTCACTTAACAGAGTTAAGAGTTAAGTTAATGATGAACTCTAAGAGGGGAAATCATGTTGCACTACAATTGGGAAGAATTTGTTTCAGTTTTATTCCCATCTTAAACACTTTCTAAGTCTCTGGATAATTTATTATTTGCTCTTTTTGCTTTTTTAAATATCCATAAATCTTTCTCATTCCTTTTTAAGCATAAAATATTCTGTGGTCATTTTTCAATTTCCATGCTATTGCCTCCCAGTTAAGGTGCATTTTTTTTCGCCTAAGGTTCCTATTCTTTATCTTCATTCTCCTGTGTTAAAAATTCCTTTAAACACAAGTTCTATATATTTAAATCTCTTCCGTCAGATTTTCTTCAAAACTTGCCTGCATTTCGACCACAAGATGGCGCTAACTCCCAGCCTTATCAGCTTTGAGTCGCATACCAAACAATTGCTCCCTCTGGGTAGTTTACCACGCGGCACAGAGAATGTGGTTGTAAAACCTGACATTGGCACCAACGTCTCTGGTGGATGTTGACTTTGAGTTTGCACTGAGTCCACTTCATGTTCATGTGGGCCTCAGTGGAGCGAAGCACGGCCGAAGCATGGGAGATTTAAGCGCTTAAGTAGAAGACAACTTGACTTCTTATAGTTTCCCAAAGATCGAAAACGCTTCTTTTGTACCGTTGAGTTGTAATCAGAACAATCTCAGCTGTTTCTAAAAGCCTTTTTGTTTCTCGTTAAAACCAGGAAGCTAGAGCACATCATCACCCCAGTCCTAAAGTCCTTCCTCTGGTTCCCTGTAGCTCAGAAAATCGTCTTTAAAATACTGTTAGTTTATATATCACTGAACGACTTTAGCACGACAATACATTAAAGATTTGTTGTTATCAACCTTCCAGACCTCTCAGATCTTGTGGTTCTGGTTCTGCTCTGCATCCCCAGAACCAGGACCAAACATGGAGAAGCAGCATTCAGCTTCTATGCACCACAAATGTGGAGCAAACTTCCAGAAAACACCAAAATTGCCAAAACACTGAGGCCAAACGCCACCTGTGCAGAGCGGATTTTGATTCCCAGGAAATTGATTATTGATTAGTTGATGTATATTTGCTAAATGATTGCTTGTTTCATATTTGGCTGCTGTTTTGATGGTTTTAAAACACTCAGAACTGCCGTATTCATGAAAACATAAGCTCGACCAGAGACGGCTCAGGGGCATTTTTCACCAAAACACATTTCCTTCTGGAACACATCTTCTTTGCACGTCCGTATTTAAAGAACGTAACAAGGCAGTGGATACTTTCCATTATTTAAAACTTATATGAAAACATCTGATTGATTCAGTCAATCGTGCGACTGAGGGGACAAAACGAGGTCTGAGTGGGAACTAGAAAGGACACGGCCGACTACAAAGCGGTCAGTTGGTGAGAGAAGAAAAGACAGAAAAAAGGGGTAATGGTAATTCAGAAAGGAAACGGAAGACGTCGAGATCAAGGGTTCATCCCTCTCTGCAGCAGCGAATAAGCTACTAACCCAGATCTGTGACACAATGGTTGTTGAGTCTTCAGGTTGTAAAGTCACATTGGGGATTTCAGAGAAACTCGCCTCTGTTCTGTGTAGCACAAAATCAAACCACTGTCTCTTTCCCTGTTCAGCCCTGATCCTCCCACTGCTCTGATACTCTAAGTCTCATAGCATCGCTGCGCTTCATTTCCAGCTCTCTGTTGTGCACACTGTTCCCTCCTCCTCCTCCAAACAGGAGTTAAAAAAAACAAAAACAAAAAAAAAAAGCAAAACAACAAAAAAAAACACATAAGTGCACATTTCATTCTTCATGCTGGTGTAAGATTTGGGTTAGCTCTGACTGCAAAGCGGTGTCTTGTGGGGCTCCAAAGCCCACCGACAACAAAAAACGCTCTGCTAGGATCAAGCCAGTAATCATCAAGTTACAGAGTTGGCAAAAAAAAAAGGAGAGGGAAGCATTTAGAGTGTGCTTCTTTTTATCTTTCTTTCTGGCAGACTGAATAGAAGGAAATGAAAGAGCAATATCGCACATTGTAATAATCCCAACAAATCTTAGAATGTGATTAAGCTAATGATGCTAACGTAATGCAATTATCAAAGCAGGCACATGATTGTGCGGCATTTTTCACTCGCCTGCTTCGCTTCTTTAAACCTGCAGCACAAAAAACAAAGATTCATTCTGGTTTTCCTTTTTATCCAGTGAGATTTTATTTGCAAAATTACAAAGAAAATATGCCAAAGTCCTTTAAATGGTGAATCTTAACCACTTCAGAGAAGAACAGTAATGTACAGATGTTGGAAATGTGTCATGAATTTTTATGCCTTTGATCAAAATATTTTGTTCATCTACTGCTGGCGTTCCCATATCAGACATCTTTTTTTTTTTGTGTAGAACATATTTTCAGCCTCACAGCTGAGCAAAGGAAAATTCCAGAGAGACTTGAGATCTATGGAACAACCACATTTCTGTAAGAAATGTAGACAGTACCGTTTTATTTTTTAATATAACGTGGACATCTACTAACTGACAGCAGAAGATAACTAAATGACGTCATACATTAAAGGGCGAAGCTCTTGACATAAATACGTATGGCAGAATTAATAAATATTTAGAATGTGGAAAGAAATTGGGTTTCCTGAGAAAATACAGCCTGAAGGCATTTAGAAAGGACCTAATAACAAATTTTATATCCTAATAACTCAAGTGTGAATTCTGATTGTACCCCATTGAGCTGGTCCAGATGTTTTGCACATACAAAAGTTGTCATATTTGGTTTTGTAGCAAATATGACAACTTCAAAAGATTCAAAAGATTGAATCTGAATATTACACATAAATTAGGATGTCCAAACTGAGGGTTCGCATCCTTTGAATGATGTGGCCGGCTCTTCATCGACCGTGAAGACAGGAAGTGAGCAGCTGTGAAATTCCCAACATTACCCCCGTGTACGTCCTGTCACTTATTTGTTATTTATTATTAATATTTACTATTTGAGCCATTTGTGCCATTGCACTGAGAGTTGAAAAGATGAGCTTGGTTCATGCTTGACACACGTAAATTCCACACAGAAAATAGACGTGCAGAAACAGGCTAACAGCTTTTGCAGCATTTATACTCAATGCGGTTCATCCTCACTGTAGGCCATATTCTGATAGACTCTAGGGGTCAGTATAGGGCGTCTACGGCAAGCGTACAACACTATGCAACTATGCAACCCCAGGGGTTCGATGAGTCGGCCTCAGGGGTTCGGCGGAGCCTCTGCCACGAATGTAAAGACACACTTGTGTAAAGTCGTGATGACGCGCCCTGCTTTGCCATCACTTGCTCCAGAGGATCACGTTACATTGCTTAGCCAATCAGAGCTGCGGAGGAGCACTGATTGAAGGAGTTCCACTCTCAGCATGGATTTGAACTTGTGTCTTTAATTACTTCAGCAAAGCTCACAGTTTTTACCAAATTCTGTAGCTTTCGGTGTACTTCTAAATCTGCTCCTTAGTCGCATCTTTTCGGGGTTGGTACTGCCTCTAGTGGTGTGGGGGTGGTAACACAACTAATATAATTACATTACTAAATCAGAATACCACAAAGTCTGTTATTTATTATTAGTTTTTCATTCTCTTAATATATGAATGTAGAGCTAATTAAATGATCTAAAGACCTTAAAGTGGTTCCAGTTTCTCTCGATGGCCAACCTGTTGAAACTGTAGCAAATTTGAAATACCTTGGGTCGTTCCTGGACAGTCAGCTCAACTTTGCTGAAAACACTGACTATATTTTGAAGAACTGTTCTCAGAGACTCTACCTTTTAAGAAGACTTAGTGATCATGGGGTGACCCAACTAGACTCTAGTTGGGGCACCCCTATGTTTTGAATTTGGGGGGGAAAAAAAAATATTTTATTTATCACTACAGAAGGGTTCAGTGAATGCACATATGAAACTGGTGGGTTCGGTACCTCAAAAAAGGTTAAGAACCACTGATCTGGATGGATGCCGTTCAGAGGACCGTAGTTGCTGAAATGACGTGATTTGACCGTTTCAAAACTGCTAAAACTTTCCAATCACATAATTACTTTGGTTTAAAGTAATTTTGTGCGCTCCAGCTGTAATGAGCATAAAGTAGCTGACCCCTACATCTCCCATACATTGTCCAGCTAGTGAGCTAGCTAGACAATGGCTACAAATGTCTGTTTTCATGCCCAAAACAAAGAAATATGATGTTTAAAAGTACAATATTTCTGATTGTAATTAAACAAGGAAATTGGAAACCGAAGCAACTGTCACTCATATTAAAGTAACAATGTTTGAAATCTACAGCTGGTAAGCTAGGGACCTAGCTAGCAACCCAAAGTGCCAGCTTGAGCGACAGACCAGCTAACACCAGCTTGTTATTCTTGTGCTACTCTACAAAAAGTAGCACAGTTTGAAAATGACTCATGAATGTACTGTTTTTCCAAGCAAATCTACAAGGGTTTGCTTTTGTTGCCTTTCTATTTTAAACAAAAGCAATGCTATCATTTCACACAGTTTGGTGATACAGCTGCGTTTCAGACTCACACCTGACATGGACATTAGCATCTGTGCCTCTGGCTCTCTCCTTTCTGCAGCTGTGTTTAGACAGCGTCCACATTCCCTCAGGAGAGCATGGCCCCCTGCTCTGACATCTACAAGACGCCCGTGATGGCAGATCATGTCAGGGAGGCAAGAGGGAGAGGGGAGACAAAGAAGCCGGGGCTTGCTGTTTATGCTAACTGATGTGCACTGTGAATTGTACAGGATGGGTGGGACTCTGCATGTGTCGCGGGCAGAGACTTGTGCTGATAAAAAAAGGTCAAAAGATGTGTGCTGGCCTGCCAGTCAGAGTATACCACAAGGACAAGCCTAACCCTGAGAGAAATCACTGAAAAAAACACTCTTGCAGTGCTGCAAGTGTCCACCAGGGGGAGCTCTGAGATTGTAATCCTGCTACACAGTGAGCCAGCCCCCACATCCCCCCTTTTTCTTTCTTCTGTGCTGGCAGAGAGTCCCTATCGCCTCACCTAATTCTGTCTGCTTCATTTTATCCCGCACAAAGCTGACAAATGCATAGGTTATATAGAGAACCAGAGTGAATACACACACACACCCCAGAAAACAAAGGAGGGACGCTCCAAGGCTCTGCTTCAGTTTTTGTTTTGTTTTTAGGGGGAGGTTGCTGATACCAAGATAGCCATCGATGATGTTGCAAGACACTAGAGTCCACTAAAACCTCAGGTGACATCCAACACTCTTCCTGCAAACTGCAGCTTCAGAGGGCATGCGGCAGGATTCAGCCGGCACAAGTTAGTCTGCTGTGCTAGTCTGGGATGCAAGGAGTGGATGATGTCACAGAATTGTTTGGGATGCTCATTTGCCTGGAGCCTTTTTCTTTGGAAGGAGTCAATATGGGAACACAAACCATAAAGCAGTCTGTGGAGATATATATATACACATATAAAAAAAGAAGCCCAAACAAAAATGCAGAAACTGTATCAAATGTAGATGTCTGAATTATCTGCACAGCTGTTTGTGAATAGCTGAAATCCACAAATACTAGAGATCCCCTCTAAATAGTCTATAACTACTTATTTCAATAGTAATTTGTATTAATTTGTACAGTGGAAACCATCTTGGCTCTACTGCACATGATAATATTTGAAGTCTATTTTTTTTCTCAGGTGTCGGGGGTACAGCCAATCGGTGCCAAAGGAGATAAAGGTGCTCCTGGATTGGCTGAATTCTAGACACCAGCCAGTGGCATTTCAGCTATCCTAGATGTATATTTTTAGATATGCTCTAAGGATGATTTCACATTTCACAGATACAGTATGTATTTAGAGACCTTCCACAGGTAAATCCATGAATATTGAAGCACAAAAAGGATATATATATATGTATATATATGTATAGAAGAAAAAAGAAAAAAAAGACGTGTAATTTTTTTTGCCCAAATCACCTTTTGCCAAAAAAGAGTTGGTGATTTTTACTTGTTTATTTATTTATTTATTTTTTTACAGAAACACTTTCGGCAAAAAATGACTTACACCATTATTTTACAAAGGTGACGATGTAATTTATCTTTATTCGTTGTAGCTGTGTTTTTCACAGAGTCCTAAAACAACCTGTGAGTTTTCATTTTTCTGCTCTTCATTTTAATCCTCACCTTTTCTCGCCGTTTTGTTTCTGACATCATGTTTTGCTCACTTGTTCCTGTAACAAGGTTTCTTTCGTAATGCCGGTTTGCAGTAAAGCTTCCGTAAGGTTTAATAACTCGCAAGCTCTCATTGATCCGCCTTGCAGTAAACATGAGGTCAGAGGTGGTCGGCGCCATTGATACCCAACTTCCTGTGTCCCTCTGCACTGACGGTGCGGTGTAAATCTACAGAGCTCTATAAACTCCAGGACTGCCTGTTAAATCAATTACAATGATCCACTGGAGACTTCGGCTGCGGTGTGATTTAACAGAGTTCACCTGAACAACATGATACGGCTGGTTAACTCTGAGTCAAGCCATGGACTAAGCATCCTGATCTGATGTCTGCAGAAGGACATGAGTTGTGTCAGATTGTTTGTTTTGTTTCCATCACAGCGATTCAAGCAGTCGAGCTTCGTCTTCAGCGTCAAAACTCCCAAAAAACATATATAATAAAGGTAAAGTCTCCGCTGTCTTACGTTTTTTTCCTCGTTAGCATCGCCAACAAAAACACAACCGAGTTTAAGGTCCAGAGCCCGACTGTCAGGCGGTGAGAAAGGCACCCAGATAAAGAGTGTGTTGTTTCAAGTGTGTGTACTTGTGTGTCCCATTTGCCTAATGATCATTACGGTGCGGTTGGTGGTAGGTGGATTGTCTCATGCTGTAAATCCTTAAAATCATGTTGGCTTCCCAAACTCATTAAGCCAGTCTCACTCTGCTGATCACACACAGCTCCACATTTGACCCCAGCTGTGTGTATGTATGCGTGTGCGTGTGTGTGTGTGTGTGTGTGTGTGTGCTTCTTGGATGCTGGTTTAGAGTTTGTGTGAGTGTGTGGGTTCCTCAGTATACCATAATTTGCTTTATTTTGTGGCATGAAAGTGCAAAAAGATGTACCTGAAGATGTATTTCCTGTCTATATATTTGTGCGAGAAATCGAAAATGAGAAAGAAACATTAAAGAATTTGCCTTTTAATTTAATAGATGTTCTTAGTTTCTATTGATTTTATTACCTTGGCGGTGCTGGAGGATTTCTCGAGTTGCTGGAAGTAACTTCCTGATTATGTTTCTTCACCTCCCAGAGACCCAGAACGAGCTGATGCACCTACTTTGTAGGAACGCATTCACATTAGAACTTGTTTTTCTTTTGTTTCATTTTGTATTCCAGGCTGCTCAGAATTCCCAATTATTAGTACCGACAAGCCATTCATTCCAATTACACTTAAGAGGAAAAATGTGCAGAAGTAAGCATGGCACGCGGAAGTGAAATTGATCGTACCTCGCCGCTGGTATCTGCAGCTGCCAATTGATGACTGGCTGCGTATGGACAGGGTCCGGCCGGCACTCACAGAAAGCACTTTAGGTTTTGTTGTGCATTTACAAACAAGCTGCCACGGATAAATACACAACGTTTCACACAGATTACAGAGAATTTTGCCAGCCCGGGCAAAGACACCGGTGTGTGACCAAGTTTGAGGTGAAACATTGGCTTCATTGACAAACTAGGCTGGATTTCAAGTGTGCATGTCTGAGCATATGTGCATAAATAAAGGGCAGAACACTTTGTTTACCGTTTCTTTTTATAGTCCTAAAATAAATAAAATCATCTTTGATTTTGTATCAATTAGGCCTGTCGCCATAAAAAAATTTACTGGACTCAAAGTTATTGTGATAAACAATAATACTGCTGTTTTGAGACCAATTATCTCAATATAATGGTAACAGCATAATAATAATAATTCAAGAACACATTCTCAAAGATCAATAAACTTTAAATTCTGATGAACATTTAACACTGAAACTGGAAGAGATTTTAAATAACCAAAATAAGTAAACAAAACAACAAATAAAATAAACTATGAAGTCTCTGTAAACAAAATTATCCTTAAAAAAAGGGTTAGTTAAGACCAAAACACTTTCGTCAGGCAGTTTTTGGCAGAAAGAAAAACAATTACAAATTAAAAAGAAAATTATTGAGCTTGTTTTAATTTATCACACAATGAATTGATTTATTGCTTATTGCGAGAATCAATTCAACTGGAGCTCAAGTAATGTACTTTTAACCATTTCCCTTTTGAACGATGGTGAATTGGATCTTTGGTCATTGCGTCAAAACAGAAATTCAAAGAAGAGATAAGTTGAAGGGAAGACGTTCAACTTTCACCTGGAAAAAAAGAGAAACTTTAGACATTACATTAAGGGAAAACAAACACGTGGGACACGAGCACATGTAAAGCGGGATCTTCTGGTTTTCTCCAAACGTAGCCCTACGGAAACGAGGAGGAGGAAGTGGCAGACAGAGGAACCACCTTGACAGCACCACCGCGAGCCGCTTACCTGGCGCAGGTTGCGTGTGACGCGTACGTCATGCCAGGCGTTGTCGTTGAACTTGCCGTTGACTGGCTCGACCAGGGCCTCGAAGGCCCCAGAGCCCAGGTTGATGACCAGCCAGACGGCGCCGCTCTTCAGGGACAAGTTCACGTAGTCGGCCGACTTCCCGGTGTGCAGCATGAGGCCGTTGCGTTGCAGCGTCCGGAAGGAGAGCGTTATTTCGTCGGTGCTGCTCTGGATGGGGGTCAGGGACAGGTCGTAGCAGAAGAACTCGTTGCCCTTGAAGGTGGCAACGGACTCTTCCTTACCTTCAGAACAAACACACACAAAGAAAGAGAGAGGAAAAACTCATAAATCAAAAAGGGAGAAGACGAACAAACCTCTTTCTACCCAGAGTCCCACTTCGTGTGAAAGTATTCACACTCCTTAAAATTATTGCATGTTTTGTGATGGACCATTTAAACATAAACTACCTAGCCAAAAAAAAAAGAAGTTACCACCCGCACAAGCTTGACAGATGGCACCAAGTAATTTAACCCCAACTGATGCAATGAGTGCCTTCCCATTTCTTAACAACCATGCCAGAAGACATGGTCAAGGAAATGACAGAGGAAAGTTTGTTTAAGAAAAGAACAACTTAGGAGATTGGAAGAACTACTGAAATCTGGTTAAGAACTGTCTGACGCATTATTAAAAAAACCTGGAAGGAAAGAGCGGAACCATCATCTTCAATGAGGAAGAAATGTGACCTGGAGAAAGTCCTGACTGATTGTGATCGGGGAAAAACTTTAATGTTTAGTGAAATCATAACAGAAAAAAAAAGACCAGTAGAACTTCAAGGCATAAGAAAACCACTAATCAGTGAATCAGTGGACTGTTGAGCAAAGTGGTCTAATGAGTTCAGATTGACCTTCTTCCACAGTGATGGACACATCATGGTTAGAAGAGAGGCAGTTGAACTGATGTACCCATCATGCCTAGCGTCTACTGGACATGGCAGTAGACAGGTACTGACCTCTATGTCCAGCAACATTGAGGTTCACCGACAACTTAAACATACCGAATGACCAGATTATTCCATCCTTCCATCCATCAGTGGATTGTTTCGTCCCCAATCAGACAGGCACATTCCAAGATGACAATGCCAGGATTCATCAGAGAACAATGAGACATTATTTTCACACATTGACTGACCTCCAAAGACTCTGGACCTTCGCCCCACTGAGACTCTTCTGAATGTCTGGAGAAGGTCAGATCCTCCGTTCATCATCAATGCAAGATATTGGTGAAAAATGTACAAAACCACAGACAGAAACCAATCTTGTAATGCTGCAGAAACTTATGGTGTGTGTGCCGCAACCAAAGCCAGAGACGGTTCAACTTTTTCCTGGCCAGGCCTTGTGTATGCGCTTTTCAGAATTTCACATGCGCATAAATATACATTTCATGTACCCTTTCCATTTACATTCTGATGCGCTTAAATCAAATCCGAAGCCACCAACAGCATCTCAGTAGTTGACTAATTAATAAATAAACCCCTAAGTGTAAGCAATTTAATCTCATAAATACAGAAAACTGAAACATAGAGACTGGGAACACTAACAGTGGTCAGGAGAAGAAAAGATGTGTTGAAGTGAAGTGGCGCTCCGTTTGTTCCAACATTTGAAAACTGAGGGAATATGGGCACAACTGCAAAGCTGCAAATGGCCCTGCGCCAAAAACTGACAGGCCAGGCAAGAAGAGCATTTTTAACCCAAATATTAGTCATGCACTCCACAGAATTGGCCCCTAGTAAGACAGAAATATACAGTTTGCTGAAAGTCACCAAGAGAAAACTGCAAAAATGATCTTTTGACCTACATGTAAAACTGTATGTGGGGAGAATTACTAACGCATCTCGACCCCATGAACACACCGTCATGCGGAGTTGGATATTCTCTTCAGCAGGGACGGTGAAGCTACAAACACATGCTCACCACGTTGTTTTCTTCTTTGAAAGAAAAGAAAGGAAGCCATGTATCATTTTTCTTCCATTTGACAATAATCCACAACTTTGTGCTAGTCCATCACGGCGGATAAAAACAGGTGCTGACATCTCCGCTGAAGCCTGCCAGCCTGCATACAGCACATGGCCCCCTTCCACTGCATTAGGCTTCATTCACACACTAACAGTCAAAACAGGCAGCCTGCACAGTGGACACATGTCAGGCATCAGTCTAACAGCAGCCAGGGAGAACTTTGTGTATGCATCTGTCAAAAGCAGAACACACACCTGCAGCTACCGGCGCGCAGATAGCGAGGCCTTCGAGAGCGTTCGCAGTGGTGAAAACTCAATTTCGCTCGACAAAAATACAAACGGTGAAGCTCAACTGGCGCGAGGAGAAAGCTCCGCTCGTGTAATTCCACAACACTTTCTTAGATCGCTTCCATTTATTTGCTGTTATTGTTCTTTCACCTGTTAGATACTCAACCTGGGGGCTGGACGATGTGGCTGAAAAATGTGTCAGGACATAAGCGTTTAAAATCAGACTATTTTTATAATTATGGATAAGTTTTAAATATCTGAAATTCTGCCAAACTGGTGGCGCGACCTTTCCTCTTTTATTTGCAGTTTTCATTTCGCGCCGTATGTTTTCTATTTATTTTTAAGAAGCTATGACGAAAACCTGAAACTGCTGCTGCACAAGTTACTCAACAAGTTGTTGCTAGGTAACCAAATAGTGAGTGAGTTAATGTCGCCATGAGAGGTTGAACTGCTCAAATCTTCTTCTCCGCCTACATCCCCCAGAATGCTGTGCAGTTCTGGATGGGAGTTCAGTGAATATTCTATCAGATGTGTTATATATTGATAGTGAGCAAAAAGTATTTATCACAACATATAATGTTATCGACCTATTATGTATAACTCAACATGCTGAGGAATTTTTGGAATTCTTTTTATATTTCCTTAAATTGAGGTATTATTTATTTTCCAGGTTATTAATGCCGGGTTATAGCAAAATCAAGTAACTTCAATATCAAAAATCAACTTAAATCTGGCAGTGAATGACATTGTAGTCCTTTTTACCTGTGAATATGACAGATGGAAGTATTTTACCAACATTCTTTTTTTTCTAATTTAAATTGGCAGGGATTTTTTTTTCCTCATCTTTCTTGTTCATTTTATGCCTGAGGTTCAAATCTTTACATTTTTCTGTAACGTACTTTGAATACAAAATGTACTATGCAAATAAATCTACCCAAGATATAAAGCTCAAAAAAGTTTTTGCTTCATGGTTTGCTATGACGTTGAAATTTCTATGAAACAACTTTTATCAAAGTTTGAAAATAAAGTCAAAAAGACAAAATTCTGCCAGGTAAAGCTGGCTAGGAAGTATAATTTAGAATCATCTCTGGACACCGAAAACAAAATATAGAACAGAAAAGCTCTTTGGGGAAAGGAACCCCAGAATGTTGCCAGCACCAGCAAAAAGCCTCAACTCCCTCTGCAGTCAACAATTGCATGAGCAATAACTTAAAGATGCATTGGAGTTGCTGTGTCTCTGTGAAGTTCCACACTTTTTGACTCCCTGGAGGAGGACACACCGTCGACCCAGCCTCAGGTAATAAAGTTTGGGGCTGAAAAAGGAAGGAAACGGTGCGAACCAAACAAAAAAACACCCTGGATGGCTCGGATTGGTGCACCGCCAAATCTAGTTTATTCTCAGGCTCTATTACAACAAAATGACTTTAAGAGTCCTGGGTGCATTGCCTTGGGGGAAACAGGCTGGGCCAATTTAAGGAGGTGGTCGGTTTTCACATTGCAAGCTAAATCTCATGAGCGACTATGTTTACCACTCAAGCAATCACAGGTCAAAGGGCAAGTGGGGCGGAGAAGGAAAAACAGCCATCCTGTAAACCCCGGAGTGAGAATGCGATGTTAATTTTTCATACATGGAGGTTTAAAACAGAGATAGAAAATGTTGTGCAATTTCGTCTAGAATATAAGTGCCTCTCAGAAGGCATAAGTGTTAAGTGACACGCTAACTGCTGTACTTTGGAAACATTTAAGTCTGTGACACAGCTCAAATACGAGCGCATAATATGGGTGGATACGCTCACAGAAAACCAAAACATCTCAGGGATGAAGGCAGGAAGTGAGGGACAAATGGCATCCAGACAGAGAAAGCTACTTAAAAAAAGAGCACTTTGGCATGAATTGAAATTTAGAGCAATCTCAACTGAAGTGTGGATTGTCATAAAAAAAAGAAAAAAAGGGGGCATCAAAGGAGAGAGGGAATGAGATGGGGAGGGGGAAAAAAATGACACACAAAAAGCAAATCCCCTAAGAGCAGCATCTTGGCGGCGCCTCCGTTGCTGATGTAGGAAGAACAAAAGCGTAGCAAATGGACCACGGCAAGCATTTTCAATTATGTACTAAGTTGCCCCCCCTACACCTCCACCACACACACACACACACACACACGCACACACACACACACACACACACACACACACACACCCACCCCTATAGAGGAGGCTGTTAACAGTAAGTAACAAACAGCTTGTGATTGCTTCCATGAGCTCAGCGAGATGCAGCGGGGGGGCCGAGGAGCAAACAAGAAACTTTCTTTTGTTTATGTCTTTTTAATGAACAGAAGGCTGAGAGGAGGAGATAAAGCCGGAGAGGACCGGTGAGTGACGGCGGCGGTGGGACCGTTCACAGCAGCAACAGTCAGTCCAGTTATGACGCCGCTGCAGTTCTTCCATAAACCAGATTCACACAAACATATGAAGCCGTCCGACTGTGTTTAGCAGCGTTTTGGAAAAGGATTTGACTTCCTGTTTAGTTTTTTGCTTTTTTTTGTTACACAATTGTTTCAGATCCAGCTATCCATCTTCTACGCCTTTATGTCCAAGCAGGGTTGCCGTAACGCTGTGTTATGCAATAACAATTCACATAGTTAACTAAAGCTAACCATGCAATGAAAACATTTCTGTTTGCTGAAATAAAAATGGGAATTAATGGGGAAAATTTTGTAGCTACCTGAAACTGTTTTGTGGGTTTAGAAAAGTAACTAAAACAAACTGAAGTTACAGATGCAACATCCTTCACTCTCCTGTTCATGAATCCATTTATTCACCATTTGAACTGATGTGAAATGATTTTTTTCTTGCGCTAGGCCGCAAAATGGCAACAGCAAAAGTGGGGAGAAAACACCAGAGTCAGTTGGTTGATCAACAATAATTGAATATTTATTTTTGAAAATTGCATATTATTACCCAATCAGTGTATACATAAACACAATACTTTGATCTTTTTGAATTCTGCACCTAAAAATGAACCAAAGTATGAAAAAATTAAAACTACTATAAGTAATAAAAACTAAACTAAAGCTAACCAATATTTAACTAATAATAGCTAAAAAAAAAGGCAAACACACTATAAAAACTAATTAACAGCAACTGAATTAGACAAAAAGTCACAATGAAATAAAAGCTATTATGAAAAACCCAAAACTACTGGAACCCTGGCAACAGCGCCGCAGTGAGTAGCAATGTAATAAAATTGTTCTTTAAAATATATCAAAACACTTTTAAAACCATGCTATGTATAAGAAACACAAAGTGTAATTCAATCCTTGAAATTGTTTTGCCTTGAACAACATGTAGGATAATACCAAGGGTTCTAACTACGAGTCTGAAAAGGTGATTAAACGTAAAAAAGTTCAGCATTTATTCACCAAAGTTTCAGTTTAAGTTATGATGGTTAAAAACATAGTCATTTCTAAAACAGGAGGTAATGTTATTACATAATGTGGTAGAAAGTATTGCAAAAAAAAATTGTCCAAAAAAAAAAAAAAAGAAAGCGATCAATTCCTGCAGAGCAAATCTTATGACCTTCAACCCAAACTTGAAGGTAACTCCTTTTTTCCATACTCGAGCAGGTTTTTTAACAAGCAAAAATGATCATTTGAAAATAACTTTTTGCATTTATTCAGGTTAGAATTGTAAGATGTTAATATTTGTCTGATAATGCCAAACATTTATGGTTCAGGAAAATGCAGAAAATAAGAAATATACCATCAATCAAACCCTGTTTCACACCACTGTAAGATACCCTGTCCTATCTCTATGAAGTTATTTCTTTTTATCTTCTTTGCACTAGAGGTAATCTGCAATCCCCCTTTGCACAGCAGTACACAGAAAAATCCCACAACTGTTTTAAATAATGTCTCATTCGTCTTCGTCTCTGAGACCACTTCAGATTCCATGAATGCAGGCTTGTCACCATACATCTGTTTTCCCTCTTTCCTCTGGTGCCCATAGCTCACTCATCCTCCTTTTCCCACGGCAGCACTCCTGTGATAACACACGCGCGCGCGCACACACACACACTTGAGATATACATTTTTCACTTAGATCAAATCTGTTTCTGAAGAAAGCCCGTGAGCAGACTGTCTAACCAGAACAAAGATGAGGCACAGCACAGACTAAAGTGCTGTCAAGGTCTCAATTAACCTCAGAGGAAGCTCTGCGCACTGTACAGAGATGATTCATTTGAAAGTTAGCCACCCGTAATAGCATCTTTATTATTAATTAAGACTTGAGCTCCCTTTGAGTTTGTTTGACAGACCTTTGGCACTTAGCACTGTTCAGCAGAAAAATGATACCGCTTCGCTTTCAGGCGATGCGACCAACAACTGTTCCAAAGATCAACAAATGCACTGAAACAACTTCCGGATGAGAGATGAACATACCAAGGAAGTGGAAGTCTCATTTTTGCTATTTTAAGCTGCAGTTCTGTTGGTGAGTATGCAGTATGCAGCTGAGCCTGTGAATGTCTGAGGCCGTGGTTCTCAATCAGATAAAGGTGTATTACACCTTCCTGGTTGGAGAAGGTCTCTTTCTCTTAAGTGAAGGAGGTTGGGTGTTTCATTCTTGACTGACAGACAGACTTAGTAAGAGATAAAGAATGAGTTAGGGCTTTGTCATACAAACTTCATGCAGAAAGACCCCATGATGTACTTGCTGCAAAGCAACTGCGGTATCAAGTCCAAAAGGGTCGACTATCAGTAATCAATACTCCGTGAGCTCTATCTACTTCCATCTCCAGAGGACATCCCACCCAGAGAACCCAGAAAAAGCCCCTTCTATCTGGGATCACTTTGGTCCCCTCAGAATAGTCTAGGAGGTTTCAGCTTGGATGAAGGGATAGATATAAAGACCAAAGAAATACAACTTTAAGTTACAGAAGAAACCATTAGAGGCCAGCTGTTAGCCTGTTGTAGCATTCTCACGTTCCGTAGAAGTCATTTTCATCGTGCCTATCACTTTGCCACCATTTCTTGTTTGTACTTGGTCACACTGGTTGATACACAAACATTTTAAAAGAGAGTAAAAGAGCCTCCTTAAATGTTTCTGTAATTGAGCGTTGTGCCCTAATGCTCTTAGTAACCTACTCTGACAAGACAACAGGACTACTCAAGCGCTACACCTATCTTACCAAACTTTTCTTTGAAAGATAGAACAGTCTTTCAAAGCCAATAGAATTCACCATCATCAAAGTTATAGTTCAGACACACTCGGGATTGTCCCTCAGGTGTGATGGAGTCTGAATGGGAGCTCAAGCCATGTCGTGCAGTGATTGGTTCCTGCTGCTTTTTGGGTTGTTCTGGACCAGATGCAGCCTGCGGGGATGGAGCTGGATCCAGACAAACGTCCCGTGTCCTTGGTCTGGGTGTGGATGACATGGTGCACTTTGCCTCATTGTACCTCTGGGGATTGCAATTTCCTGTCAAGTGGACTGGGAGCTCCTAAGCCCCGGGTGTCTCTGCTGCCAGGGGCCTGAGCAGGCACCTGGTGGCCAGAGTGAAAGAAGCCCAGCTCAACCTTCACAGGGGGGGAATAGTACTTGAGGTTCGGTGGAGGTTGCTCTGTGCTCTCTTCTCTCCTTGTGCCTCTTTGGCCTGAGGCCTATTGCCCCCCATGCTTCGCTGTCAACCTATCTCCATATTTAGAGGATAGATGTGGGGGAATGCCTAGTGGCCACCTCCCAGGGATTGCTGCCATTTCCAGGAGCCGAGGCTTCCTGCCCCCTGCTGTTCTTCAGTAGTAAATGCTCTAAGATTTATGTCCTTCGCCAACCTAATAGCTTCTTGTCACTTCCAGGTGACAAATTAGCACACACATATACTGCACACACACACACAAGTTCATATTTTTACCAATATTAGGACTTTGTATTGACTTCTAATCATTTTAGTAACTGCATTTATGCCTAACCAAAGCATTTACCCTGACCAAACCATTATCAGTATATTCCTAACCTTAACTGAACTTTATTCACTCCATACCTCTAAACCTATCCCCTAGCCCTACAAATAGTGACTGGGTTAAGATGAAGTTTACTAAATATGCCAGAGAAGGTACTGAATAGAATAACTACATGAGCAGACACACACACACACAAACACACACACTTATACTACAAACAGACTCCACCTCAGAACCTACCATCTCAGACACCTATACACTCTCTTTCACATGCCCATATTCCAGAAGGCTGAAGGTCATACCAACACCGGTTCAACAGAATGCAACCCATCTACTTTGATTACAGGGGCAAGCCTCATTTAATAAAATCAATTATGCAATTAGGACACTATCCCCAGATATCATTTTTGAAGAGAAATAAAAAGCCCTGGCACACGTCCACCACCAGCTTCCTCATACGGCATGCCTGGCATAAATACATACAGTTACACAAGATCTTTTTACATCCCTAATTAACATTAAAACTAAAACTTAATTAAACTGGTCAAATCTAGTTTATAACTCTTTCCCCCCACCCCTCCTTGTTCCTATTTTTTCAAGCTAAGTTTAAAATTAAATTTTAAGAGCTACATCCCTTATTTTAAAATAAAAGGAATACACTAATCATTAGCAAATGTTGCAATGACCGCATCTATACGACATTAAATCAGCTACTTTCAGACCAATGCAGGTCCATCTTACAGTAAAACTCCTCCTCAGGTCTCCACCTTTTTCCTCCAGTCAGCCTTCTCAGACAAAAGGTGTTACTAACTTTGACCTTTGCCACATCTGTCACGAGGTGCCACCAACAATAAGCTCAAGGCTACACTAAAGACATTGTGTCAAGCAGCGTGTCTCCTGCACTCTGTGTGTGAGAGGTAAAGTGGGTGGGAGAAAACGAATCGAGGGAAAGAACAGAATAACCAACTCAGTAGAATTCCTGCCTTAGACTTGGACTCGTACACGAACTCTCCTCCCACGCACGGCACCCAAAAAGTATTGACGCCGCTGTCAGAGATTCACTTGCAAGCCAAGAGAGACGATGAGTGTGAGTCTGAATAAATATGCTACAATTCCTGGCTGCCATGAAAAAGCCAGAGTTTCTGATTTGTCCGGCCAGAAGAACTAGAGAAACAAAAAACATGAGAAGCTCTATTCCAAGACGTGGGACGCATGAGTCGACAGATGATGAACCTTCCCACAAGTCGCGGCTTATTGGGCGGCGTATCACGAATCATAAGATCACTTCAGAGAAGGCGAAACAAATAAAGATCAAGAGAAGGCAAACTGTCGCTGCACGTGTGCGTTTGTAGGAAAAGGATCCTAAACCTAGATGACCACACGCTGGCAAAACTGCTCGTCACAACACATTACCTCGCCGCGCTCTCTCAAACATACGCACACCCACCCACGTGTGCATGCACAGTCACCCTCTATTAGCTTTCAATGACTGCCATCCGCCCTGCAGAGAGCATATCTGACAGATTTGGAAAAAAGCTTCAACAGCAAGATGAGAGAGAGCGGTAAGAAATGCAAGGGCTATTTGAAAGCTTAGATGCTGCCTCATGAATCAAACAGGCCTGCTGGGTCCACAGGCGGCGGTTAGATTCCTGCGCTTTCTGCAAAGCTCCTGCAAAAGGCATGTCGTTTCCTTGTACGCTTTTCAAGTATTTCTGCCTAGCTATGTTGTGAGTGTGTAAGCTGTGTATGTTCATAAAATATATATCAATAAAAAAAAATCTAACACCAAAAAAATCCCAATAGTGCACAAAAGATTGTTCGTCCACATAGCACATTTTAATATTATAGAATCAAAATGGAATGGAAAGCAAAGGCAGCAATGGAGGACGGCACTGAGGGCTGAGACAGTGGGTTTGGAAGCGTTTCATAGTCACAGCTAGTGTGCAAAAAGACTGCAGAGGCGGAATGATGTACTGTATCCTCCCTCAGTCTCAGTAGGTTCCGTATTGAGTTTTACTCTGTATTGATTATGTTTGCTGTCTTTCTTCAACTTTCAGTTGTCTTTAACAAAAACATCTAAGGTACTTTAAGACAGGGCAAAAAGTCAATGAACCAAGACATTTTGTCTGATATAATTGACCTCTAAGAGCAATAAAGAGGACCTCTTGAGTATTCACAGATTCACCTATTTGCTCATTGTTCTGTGGAATGCAACTCCAAATTATCCACCTGTATGATTTTTCGGATGCGGCAACTGAGAAAGATGGAGTGGGGGTTCAAACCCAAAACCCATCACCAATCCATTATTTATCTAAAATAATCAAAAGTTAACTAGCCAATCCAGAAGCACTCTCCATTTTCCTTGGCGCTGTTTGGATGTACCCCCAAGAGCGGATAAAAGGAAAACAGTAGACGTTAGCTTCTGCAGTACGGCTAACATGGTTCCCACTGTACAGATTAATATACATTAGGTATATTTTGTATTTTTTACAAACATTTTAAGGGGTTCTCTGATACAGATTGTAGCTATTTGTGGGCAAGAGCATAGATAAGTAAGGCTGTAGATATCAGCCTGTACGGTCATGCCAAGAAGGTTTCTACTGTGTGTATTAATGCATTAAAATAGGTTGTTATAGGCATTTTTAGAGTGAATCTCAAATATTTGCAGTTGTGGTACCCAAATCCTGTGAATACTGGGTTTCCACTGTCTGTGGCCTATCACATAGTATAACAGCACACCAAATAAAATGAGAAAAAAAAAAATCTAATTTCGCAAGGAAAACCGTGTCAGTAAAACGTAAAATGTTGTTTCTGAGCCATCTGTTGTAGCTGCATTTCTCTAAACACTTGTGAAAGCATGACATATATTCTCAGACGCCCGGTTTAAGAAACACATTTGGAAGTTCAAAGACTTGCCAAACATCATTCTGCAATAATATATCACCACATCATCCTGAACACAAGCCATTGTGAGAACTTCCCAGTGCTAAAGATCTGCATTTATGCATTAGAATTTAACAAACAGAAATGTTTGCCACGAACTGCTGAAGTCAAAAGTGCATGTTGGGATGCAGGAATGTATGTAATTAAGTAGGTAGTAATTACAATAATTACATATTTTGATGAAAAACTCTCCTATTTTCTACTGTAGATGTTGGTTCTTGCCAGAGTTAAGTGTGTCCTGTGACTGCTTAGCTTCATCAACTGAAACCCAGGAACAAGGTTCCATCTACAAATCCTCTTCACTTCTCCTCCTCCTCTTTACAGAGGGTGATTACTGCACATTTTGATCTAAAGGCTGATTGGGAACCTTAAATGAAAGAGCTATAATTTGAAATCTGGGCAGTCAATTTACTTGGGGCTATTGTTCTGGTGACATGCAAAATATGTTGTCTCGCGTGACTGTTGCAACAGATTGTTTCTTCATATCTGAAGCATGCTTATCAGGAGGAAAAAGGAATGAATCTACATGGCCTGTGATGTTTTAAATAAGAATATTACGCCTTAAGTTAAGACATAAGGGCTAAGGGTCGCAGCAGACAGATGAAAACTTACAGAACCTTCCAATTACCTTTCCTCCCTTAGTTCAATAAAGCTCAGTTCCAAAAAAATATATAATTACAACATTTCTTTTCAACATTATTTAATCCTTGAGAAACAATGAAAATGTTTCTAGATAGGAAATAAATTACAAAACTCAAAAATTGAATTTTCAGAGCCCCTGGCAAGAGGAGAATCAATAAGATAACGTTTTACTCCTTCACCTTCAGCTGCTGCTCAAGGGCACATTTATGGTGTTTGGCTGTTTAATGTAATCCTTTATGTCATTATGTTGATTGACAGAAGCTAAAGGTAGTGTGACTGATGGGGATGCAACGAAGACAACCATTGGTTTTAGTTGTTAAGTTGTCAACATAAATCTTAAATATTGTATATGCATGGTATATAAAAGAAAAAGGGATGGCGCACTTTGCTACAAATTGTCCACTCTACGACAACTAGATAACAAGGTTTCAGGGTGTTGCATTTCGGAGGTGTATAGAATAAGTGAGGGTGAGAGAAGTAGGTCAGCTGTGCTAGCTTGACTATGACAAATGTAATATGTAGATGTGCTGTGGAATTTGATGTATTTTGGGTAGTTTAAAAAAATGAAGGCAACCCCACACATCTACTCTGACAAGTCACCAGTAGCACAGCTGTTTAAATTAGCTAATCAACGACCGATGTGATGATCTGACCATCACGTTAATATTTGCAAAAATGAATGAAGCCCGACAACATAATACTGTAACAGACAGAATGTTCTGTTCTTTGTGTGGGAAATTTTTGCATATTTTTTGGTGTTGAATTCTTATACACTAGTGGAGAGAGTGTCAGTTAGTTGCCATGGCAACGGGGCTGCGTGTAACTCAGGGGGCGTTTACACAACAACGATCCAACAGAAACGGAAGTTTTGTTCCGTTTTTGTTGGATCGTTTACACGAAAACGTTCTAATTACGATCTGTGTTTACACAGTAACGGCACACATCGAAAACGTGTAATGCTCTCGCTGCGCCTAGTTGGTGCTAGGTTCTTTGAAACTGAGTGCGCATGTGTTAAAAAAATAGTTTTACTTGAAGGCATGTGGATTCGTGTTTCCCTATCAGGTACCGTTCTCCCATAGATTGGGAGAAAACACGCATTGTGTGCGTCTGATTAGGGCGCATGCAGTTGGAAAAAGTGGGATAACTTTGCTGCAACACCTTGTTTGAGCTTTCACGGTGTCCGTAGCGGGCCCCGGACTGGAAGCTGTTTATTGCTTTTACCTTGGAATGGCCAACAGTCTGTTATTCCTATATAAATTTGATAAAATAGGAGCTCCCGCCCTTCCCATATCACCTTTTCCAGCAGTTAAAACAGTTTAATCCGTTGCTAACAAGTCGTAACCTGTTTTTCCGAGCCGCCTTCAAATGCAACATTAACGCTGGGACGCCTGCTGCTGCTGCGCAGGTGTGTGTTAGAATCATGGCAGCAAACCAGCAAAATGTAAATAACTGCACATTTTTTTCCCCAAACTAACCGACTGAGTTGAGTAAAGCTGTTGGATGCAGGTAATGATAGCTAAAAGATGACTAGCTAATATCAATACAGCACGTTAAGCTTGTTAACAAGTAGCCTGTATGCTATTGATGTTGTCTATGTTCAGCTACGTAGACTCATTTTGCCCCCCCAAAATAAGTCAATGCCCCCCCTGTTAAACTCGTCTGGAGACGGGGCTGGTCCGTAGTTCTCTAGATAAGAGGCTGAACAAACAGCCGTGTATTTTGCCACCTGGGCGGTGCGGAGCAGTGAAGAGACGCTGAGGGAACCGTATCTGATGGGGAAACAGTAACACCAGTATTGTGAGTAGTTTCTTCTTCTGTGGATTGTAGGAAGCAGCTATGTTTTGCGTCATACTATGCATGAGCTGGGGAATCTCTGGAAGAAAAGATCCATTTTCTCGGTTTACACGACAACGGAAAACGGTACGTTTCAGAAACATTGCACTCTGGAACCCGTTTTCAATCTGTGCCGTTGTCAGAGAAAACATTCGATGGTTTCGTGTAAATGCGCACTACAAATGCAACAAAACTCTTCCGTTTCCCCCGAAATCGTTGTCGTGTAAACGGGGCCTGAGTTAACACAGAGTGAGAAAAAGGAAGAAAACAAGTGGTTTACAGTTGTTCTTCAACGGTTTTTCTGCATTATGAGTCATTTGATAAAATATCACTTGCTGGCACTCATAGACTGTGTATGAAACAATAAAAAAAGAATATAGAGAAGATAATACATTATTCAGGTATGTAGGGAAAAAATACCCTTCATTTCATATACAACCACCATGCAAAATGGAAGTGCATCTCAATTGACACACAAAAGCTTAGATTTTTCTCAAAATGCCATTCTTTTAAACCCCAGTAGCAACAACTGGCTAAGCTTATCTGAGCTGGAATATGGCTACTTCCTGTTTCAGATTGTGCTCGATTTATTATCCATTTAATACGTTGATCTTTGAATACAGACTCAGCTGAATAGGCTGAGGTGTGGTATCACATTCAAATCACTGCGCTACATGATGTTGTTTTATGAGAGAACATGCAACACAGAAAATATGAAAGCTATCACAGGCTAAAAAATGACATCATTTTACTTATTCTTAGATCACATCCACCCATTGGTCATGAATAGTCGACACTGATCTAACTGGTGATAATGAGCTGAATAATACTGCATATCATAAAGAAAGAAAAAAAAAAAATGACCCGTCATTTTTTGCCAAAATTGATTTTGGCAAAATAAAAAGACCTTCATCATTTATCATTTTCACTGTCTTTCCTTTAAGGGTTCAGAGACTACCTGCCCTCGTTGTTTTACTGCTTTGTCTGTTCCTGTTCTGTAAATGCTAACAGAAGTTAGAAACTGAGAGGACAGTACAGCTTCGTTCAAATCTGTCACCGGGGAAACAATTCGTCTCATTACCACAAAATTTGGAAATCAAGACAAGAGACTTCATATCGCTCTTCCACTTTTGCAATTGTACTTTCTAATTCTCTGACATTTCTTTTTTTTTCTTCTTCTTCCAGCCATTTCCTATTTTCTTCCACTGTGGGAGTTTTGCAGGTGACTATTACCAAAGCAAATGCTGTTTGGTCTTTGTACCCAAATGAACAAAATGGAAATGTCAACTAAAATTATAGTACAGGCAAATGTGCTTTTAAAGTGGCGGGATACTTAGCTAAAAGCAGCTGAAAGTGAATCAGAAGCCCTCCTAACATGAACTAAATAAGCATTATTAACTTAATAACATCCAAATGTTCTGCCTCTGCCAGAAATATTGAATCATTGTCATCCTCACAGTGTTACGTTTAGTAGACTGTTAGATTTCATGGGCATTTAAACTTTTCATCTAAATAATATATTTGGAAAGTTGGGTAGATTTTTATTGTCCGCCTAGAGCTTAGCGACAAACATGCTAATTAAGGAAAATCGTAGAGAACAATGTGGTCATGGAAGAATAGACAGCACTTTGATAAATGTGATCAATTCCCATTGATATTAACACAGCATATAAAAATACAACATCACATTATTATGCTTACCTGGTACCATACACCTCTAAAATACAGTATACGACGGACATTTTATAAGTATCATTTATAACATGCAACCTTTATGAAATTCCAGCAGGGGACCTTGAAGGTTTCCCAAAATTTCACATAAATCCACAATTTCAACATTTTTACTATAAACAAACAAACAAACTTTGGCCCAGATTGTCTCACACTTTTAAAACTGCAGCAGATTCCTCAAATACTCCAGGCTTTGAATTTCACGCACCAGTACATCAAGACTGACTGTTCACTGTCTGACTGATTGATTGATGCAGGCTTTAGCATCATTAGCGGCTAATGGTTAGCCAGTCGTCAGAGTCTGACGCTTCTTTTAAGCAGTCTGCTGTCTGTCAGCTTCATTTCTAACTGAATTCCTTGAAGTGTCGCCACACATTATTTAGAACTTGTGGCTTCTTCAACGCTTTTGTAACACGTTGTCAGAGAGTCTGATGAGAAATATTTATTTACTCTGTCAGCGCAGCGGGGAAGCTCAACAACTATTTTGTTTTCTATAGCAAAATGAGATTTTAAAAAGCAGACAACATTAGGGAAGCATAAAAAGTATAAAACTTCAGCCAAATCTGTTGCTCATGGAACAAACAACTTATTTACAGAGTAGCAGATTAGCTAGCATTATTCTGCATGGTAGGGACTGATGCTTTCAATTGCGTTAGAATTCTCATATCCTTATATTTTTATTTAGACAAAGTGTCTGCTGTAAAATCTAATATTCTGACAATGTTTTTCATCTCACTTCAAAAATGGGTTTTACAATAAATCACTGCAACATGACCAACCATGACTAAAAATAGATAAAAGTTATCAATAGAAAGCAAACTCAGGTTTCGGTTTACAGCATCTTTATAAAAAATAGTAAGAGCGCTAAAGGTATTTGGAACTCATTGATGTGCCCTGTTTCTGTCGATTTTCATCTAGCTATACATTGCCACTAGAAAATGGCTAAATAAATGTAGAAATATTCTGTATGAGTTCCGTTTTGTCCCACAACGGGGAAATTTCTGTGTAACAGCAGCAAAGTGAAGGGCAGTAACACCGAAAAGACTCACACAGTACCAGAATATAAAACATGTATAAAAACAGAATGAAGAATAAAAATACTGTACAGTGCACTGTGGGCAAAATTTCAACATAAATCCCATGTGGCAGATTCAGTTTCTGCAAGAGTCACAACTTCACTTCAAGTCAGGTGACAGACGGATAAAACGATGTCACGGAGAAACTACAGGAAGAGAAGCCATGAAATAATTAAACACATATTTAATTATACCCATTGGCTATTATTAGTTTGCTTTTTAATCGTTTAGTGAAATATGTAATAAATTAATTGTCTGTTAAATTATTTTAGCATTTAATTAAACATTCATTTATTTCATGAAACATTTAATTAATGACTGAATGGTGTATTTATTTAATTAATTTTGACCCTTTTGACCGTCCGTGCTCTTTTGAAAGCCATAAGCAGGTCAAGGTAGGTCATTACGCAAGAGTCTTCATTCTATAAAACAGAACATATGTCTTGTATAAAGAGACTTTACCAGATTAGCTGGTAAATTTAGTTTGTAAAATGAGTTCTGTTAAGTTTTCCAAAGGAACAGTACAGCTTTTCAGACGTTCCAGGTGACCATCCAAGACCCGGGTAGAGGTGGGGAGAGAGGGGCTCACCTTTAAGTTGTGTCAATTTTTGTGGTGAAGTTGAAAATAATTTAAATATTCATTTTTCCGGTACATTTAAAACACTGAAAACACATTAATAGTCTATCTGGTTCATTTTAAGGAGTAACTTTCTTTTGAATGTTGAAATTAGGGCAAGGATGGAAACACTGGAACGTCATGTACTAATTAATTATTCCTAACCTTAGTCTGCACTCATGTGTCACTAAGGGCTTGTGGACAACCTGTACCCAGAGCCTGCATTCATAATAACCTGCCACATAACTCATTTACAAGTTTAGCACTCTATTTTTTTTTTTTCTTAAGTATTTGCATTATTTCTCGAGTGTGAAACAATACTCGGTTTTCCTCTTTGTCAAAAAATGTCCAAGTTTAAAGCTATTAAAGTCTCACCCAATGGGAAAACTCCAGGCCTGGACGGTATTCCTAATGAGTTTTATAAAAAATTTTCATCTGAACTGAACACAGAAATATTGAAAACTTTTAACTCAGCTATTGACTCACATCGATTCCCCACATCTATGAAGGAATCATTAATTACTGTTATCCCAAAAAAAGGGAAAAACCCTTTAGAATGTCCAAGCTACAGGCCGATAAGCTTATTATGTTGTGATGCAAAATTATTCACAAAAATATTATCAATGTGGATTAATAATGTTATAAAATCTATTATACACCCTGACCAAACAGGCTTTGTCAAGGAAAGAACCTCCACTGATAGCCTAAGGCGATTACTACATCTTATTGAAGGCCCAACAGTTAAGTGTTCCAGTAGCGGCCCTGTCATTGGACGCGGAAAAGGCGTTTGACAGGGTCAGCTGGAATTATCTCTACTACACACTTACAAAATTTGGGTTTAGACAATCTTTTCTAGAAATAATAAAAATGATATACTCAGATTCAAAAGCAACGGTAACAACCAACGGATTGAGATCAACTCAATTCTTAATTGAACGCGGGACCAAACAGGGAGACCCCTTGTCACCCCTGCTCTTTATTACAGCACTCTAACTGTTAGCCCAAGCCATTAGACAAAATGAAACAATAAAAGGTATAACAATGGGCGGACTAGACAACAAAATGTTGATTTTTGCAGATGATGTACTGCTTCTACTGTCGTACCCTGAGGAATCTCTACCTCCTTTACTTGATTTGATCAATAATTACTCTGAATTATCCGGATACAAGATCAACTGGTCTAAATGTGAAGTAATGCCTCTATCAAAGTTTTGTTATAAAAGCCACATACAAAAGTGGAATTTTCAGTGGGTACCAAAAATACTTAAGTACCTAGGCGTACTGCTGAACCCAGGCCTAGAAAATAGTATTCTAGATAACTTTGAACCGGTCATAAATAAGATAAACTTGCTTTTAAAAGGGTGGGACAAACTGCAAATATCGTTGTGGGGTAGAGTTCAGGCCATTAAAATGATCATTACACCAAAATTAAATTACCTTTTTGCTTTACTCCCGCTCAAAATACAGTATTCTATATTTAAGACCTTGGACAAAATGATAAACAACTTTATTTGGGAGGGGAAAAAGCCTAAAATGTCTGCCATAAAACTCCAATCTAAAATTGAACATGGAGGATTACGACTACCTAATATGCAACTTTATCAGGAAGCTTTTTTAAGTGCACAAATAACATCACTTATGTTAAAGAAGCATGATAGTCCTATCTGGGTAAACTTGGAAGGTGAAGTAATTGCTCCATTCAAACCTTTTTATTATCTGTCACAGCATTCAATAGATGGAGTTAAATCCAATCCAATTATGATCCACACTAAAAACGTTTGGCAGCATTTACATAAAAAAGCAAATGCTTGTCCCTTCATTCAAGGAAATGCC
>NW_006800012.1:1008767-1032606 GCF_000485575.1 Poecilia formosa | reverse complement strand
AGAAAGTATGGGAATCAGAACTAAACAAAAAGTTCACAGAGGAGCAGAGGGGTACAATTGTAAAAAAAATGTTGAATCCCATGAGAGATGCGCGCTCCAAATTGATACAGTTCAAAATTCTGAATCGTTTGTATTGGACACCAGTCAAACTATTTAGAGCTAAGATAAGTAACTCTGATATTTGCTGGCGATGTAAACAAACTCCAGGAAACTTACTTCATATGTTCATCACGTGTCCGATTCTAACTTCTTATTGGCAGAAGGTTATGGGAAAAATCAACAGCATCCTTAATTCAAACTTACTCCTGACACCAACTTTGGGACTCCTTAATTATTTAGACTACAAGGTTCAAATACAGACTGAAAAAACACAATGGTTAAAAATAGCACTCACCACAGCAAGACGAGTCATATTAAGACACTGGAAGGGCCAAAATATCCCTACCTATACAGAATGGTATACAGCAATTTTAGAGACCGCCTCTTATGAAACACTCATTCACAAAATAAATGGCCAGTTGGTGGCATATCAGAGTATATGGGAATCATTCTTAAAACTAGAGAGGAGAGATTCAAATAACAAGGGTCCAAAATAAATAGATACAATGTGTGTGTACATATTTTTATTTATTTTTTATTTATTTTTCAATTTCCTTTGCTTTAGCTCTGACTGGTTGAGAGGGGGAGTATGGGAGGATTGGGAGAGGTTCAGGGGAGAAAATGTTAAAAGCTAAGTCCTTCTCTGTATAATTACCTAATGTTGTATTCTTTACAGTGCTGATATTGTCAATATTGATATCACTATACGTTTCATTGTTGAGGGATTTAATAAACATTGAAAAATGAAAAAAAAAGTCCAAGTTGCTCCTTTCCTTCTTATGCATGAACACGTCGAATCGACACCTGCTCAGCAGTCGTTTAAGTCTGTTTATGTTTCTGTGCCATATAAATGTTTACTCACAACATTTAGCACCTTTTTAGACCCTTTTAGCAACTTTTTATTTTTAAGGAAGCACCTGGGAAGAAGCAGCTAGCAACCTTGCATTACTCATTCCTGCAGGCTTAATTAAGAGCTTGGGCTGATGCATTACCATAATTATGAGAATATGGGAGCAGAAGAGGAAGCAACAGAGACGGCATGTCAACTGGCAAACATTCAAATATGGCTGACACGAGACGCATAAAGGCTTTTTGTTGCTTTTTTTTATGTAGCTATAAATACAGCAGAGAAGCTATTTTGATGGAGATAAAAGCTTAGAGGTGATACTATGGTGATGGTGGCCTAGAAGGGTCAACAAAATGCAAAAGCATTAACGTAACAAAGTCACAACACAACCACAAAAGCTAAACAACAGCAAAAAACCGAAACACAGCAGCAAAAAGCCACAACAACAAAAGTAACGACGCAAAAATCACAGTCACAATGTAAAGGCAAAAGGCTACAACAGAAGTGATAGTAAAACGGAAGTTTAGCTAACCTTGCTAGCATAGCTTCAGTTTTAGAATAAATCCCAGTGTGGTTCTCATATCTTTTGTTGTTGAGTTGTGATGTTTGTCGTCAAATTGTGGCTTTTGTTATTGCGCTTTTTTCATTACATTGACTCTTCTGGAACACTCCATAATACATGTGAAAAACAGCAAAGTAGCAATATTACCAACGCAAGTACTTATTACAAAAACAACAGTTTCGACCTGAGAGACATACATGCCAACTTTGACCGTGTTGGTATGAGTCCAAAAAGTGGCAATGACAAAACAGCTTTGTGCAATATACCAAATATACATACAAGTCATTTTTACGAAATGACTTTCCAGTCGCACGCTGATCGCTGAATCACTAATTAGCTGATGAAACAGGCAAAGAATGAAAACAATGTGGGGTGTATTTGGAAGGGCGCCTGGTGATGTTTTATGCTCATCCTTTTATCTGAACAAGACTCCTTGACAAATTGCCTGAGGCTCTATCTATTGGTAAGTCCCTTTTCTGAATATTTAAATGAGAACAGCAGCAGTTTAAAAAAAGTGCCTGCTTATAAAGATGGCTCTACATGTTGCTTCCCTCAAGTCAATTTGAAAGACAGAAGGATAAATCGGAATTTGCTTAAATTTCCCACCCATATGTAAAAAAAGACAGAACCCTGCTGATAAAATCTACACATGCACAGGATCATTTTTGTTTTCTTCTTTCCTTTATTTTGTTACCTGATCAATATTCCACGTGACATTTAAAAGTAATTGTTAAAATTATTAACTTGCAGAGTTTAAAGACTAGACAACAAACAGAACCCGAGAACTTAAATGAGATTTTCTCCACTGATGTATTGGAAAGCCTTTAGCTAAATGCTAACCTTTCCCTCTGGAGGCTTGTCAGTGATAAATGCAGAGACATGAATCAGCCCATATGGCAGGCAGAGAGATAGAAGCATTGAGCGGCAGAGATAACTGCTTCCCAGTATTAGATTATAGAAGAGTAGATAACATTTTGGCTTCTCTCTGTTCACAAATTGAGGCCAAAAAAAAGGCTTTGACTTATAATATTACTATTTTTTTTTAGAGGAAACAGCTCATCAAGATTTACACGAGGTCTTAACGAGGTCTCGTGATGAAATATGAAAGACATTAAATGAATGATTGTATGTGTTTTTTTTTTTAGTTTTTCTTTCTTCCCCTGTCGGCACCATGTTTTGTCCATTTTCCAGATAAACTGGGACTCATCAAACGGTGGATAAAGCAGAGAGAGGAAATTTCAATCTGCTTCAAAACACAAACATGCTTTTCTTTTTCTTTTTTTAAACTTTCGCCAAGTCATTTTAATTTCCAAATCCTGGCATGTAGTATAAAATAAACACTGTGAGCTGACAATGAAAGCTAAGTTCAATATGACAGTAAGCAGAATATATTGGTTCCAAACTGACAAACATTTAACTCCACAAAACTGAACTCCTTCCAGCCGCAAACAGGCTTGATGTTGTGTGACGTTATTTTGCGACAACATAGGGAAACACTTCACATGATGTCGCTAGTCTGTGGCTAAATCACAAAGTGTCAAGATTTCCCCAGAGGCTGATCTGTAGTGATCTATTACACCGTAGAGCCAAAAGTCAAGAAAAGGACTAATCCAGAATAATGTATTAACGAACCTAATGCATCATTCAGATCATCAGACAGCAACGTGGGAGAAAACTCGCAGAACAATCACAGTTTAGTATTATGTAAAATCAACGTTTTTGAGCTTTACTTTATGTTATAAAGTTATTCCCTCATCAAAAACATTCCTGGAGTGATTCTATGATTCTTTCAGTCATGTTTGAGAAATCCTTTATTCTCCATTTCTGGCAACCATTCAGCTGTGCAATACACCTTGGTGGGCCTAGCTCCGCCTTCGAAGACGGAGCTCCACCTCAGAGCTGCATTTTCCAAGCTTCCACCTCTCAGAGAGGCCCTCCGTCACCTCTCCCCCACTCAGTTCCTTCAGACTAGCCAGCAGCAATTAGCAAACATCTGGCGAAGAGAAGTGATGTTGTGATGGTTTTCTGAAGGCGGAGTTTCAGAAAGAGCAGTTTTTAAAGTGAGGGAGGCCCAAATTAAATTACAAAGTCAAATTTCTTTCAAGTCATATGTGATATGTACAATATTTTTTTTTTACAATAACTGAAGGCAACAATGTTACTTGATTAGTTTGGGCCTCCATATGATATAGTTTTCTTGATTTCCTGCATTCAAACAAAAAAGAATCGTCTTTAATAGCTGTTTTGCATTACTATGGGTGATGAGATTAATCAGTAGTAGTGCTAAGCTAAAAGTTCATCGTGGCAGCTTTTACTACTCTCTGTGTGCATGCAGTGATTCCGGAGTTGCTCAGAGTTTTCTAGTTGGAATTACAACTTTTTGGAGCGTTCTTGTTGTTTATTTCCAACTGGGAATGAGGAGAATCCGGGGTTCCGAATTCAAAGAAAACACACCATATGGCTACCAATCTTTCCTCCAAAAGAGATGGACGAGAAGAATCCCTCTGTACAAACTGATCATCTCACTTTAATTTCCATAGCATTTACTTAAAGACAGGGCTGAGCAAAATTAGTTTGACGTACAACAATACCGCTGGATTTTGCGATAGAAAAACAAATCATGAAAAAGTGTTTTTGTCTTTTTAGCTTGTATTCATTACAAACACAGATCCAATCCAGCTAAAAATTATATATTTTTTATTGAAAAGCTTGCTAATCATGTGCAATTTAATTTTAGTAAAAGTGCAACACTGTCTTTAAAGAAAAAAAAAAAAAAAGAAACCAAGGAGAAGATGAACCTGCTCTCCAAGTTACGAGGCGAGTTCATTTGAACAAATGTGAAGGTAGAGCCGTACGTGCTGCAGAGTCAGTGGCCCGGTTCTAACAGTACTCCTGCTAAATCAGCACAAAACCATGTCCCAGTTTCAGTCTCCATAGTTCTACGTTGGTAATTCATACAGCTCAGGCAGAGGCAGCTCAGGGCTGTGTCAATGCGTGCTTCCATATATCACGGCCTGCGCAATCAGATGGTTGACAAATGAACTCCTGCTGCTACGATTTTAATGTAAAAATATGCTTGAAGATGTTTTTTTTTTAACATAAAAATAAAAACGTATTTTCAAGTCAAGCACATCAATGAACTGCTGTCTAAATTTAAAGAAAAAGCATAAGGGCATTACAGAATAAGAAGTGCCATACTGTAACACTACATGCCTGCCCTAACTTCTTCCTAAATCAGACAGTGACTTGTCCTCTACGCAGAGAAAGACGTTGTTAAAAAGGGATTAGAAACCAACTTGTGCAAACATGACAATGTTCCAAGGTAGAAAATCAACCTTGGGAAACGTCAGCGTTCTCTAATCTGTGGAAAAGTGTTTTCTCATTTACGCAACAGCTAAGATTTCCGTTTTTAGCTCGCTGGGGTAGTCACTGTTGACGAACGCGCAACGTCAGTTTGTGTGTGTGAAGGTTTTGACTCTCAACTGCACACACACTCAGGCGCATCAGATGAGCCTGAAGCGGTTTTCAACGTTATTAGACCAGAGTAATCATTTCAAAATGCTGCAGAATTAGACCAGTGGGGCTTATTATATGAGCAATACAACTAGATGTAACTTAGGTAAAAGAGACACCCAGTACAACAACATCCAGATCCACATGGAATGGACAGTACGAGTTAGACAATAATATGTTCTGCTTTCTGTCAGAAGTTGATATACAGTCACAATGGTGATGGAATACACTATAACTTTGACCTTTTCATAATGCATTTACTCTGTTTCTTTATATACAGCAAATAATTTCCAGAATATTTCTAAGACTCTAAATAATTTGTTTGATATTTGACTACTTTCTTTGGAAGAATTTATCGTTTCTTACATTTGACCTGTGTTTGGGATTACTGTCCTGCTGTAAGACTCAACTGTGTCAAAGTTTTAACCATATATCCCAGACCCAACCTTCAAAAGGCTTCAGCCTGCCAACGAGTGGTAACTGTTGGAAAACCGAAGTGAGAGCAGGTAAGTTTTATGGTCAGAGAAAAGAAAAGATTCCAAATGAAATCAAACTCATGCAAACAGTTACTGTTTCTAAAAGGGGTAAAAATCAACTTTTTTGAGCTTTGCATCATGTTATTCCCTCATCAAAAATATACTTGGGGTGTTGCTTTGATTCTTTCATGCATGTTTGAGAAATCCTTTAATCTCCCATGGCAACCATTCAGCTGTGCAAAATGCCTGGTTTGACCTAGATCCGCCTTTCAGCTCCTTCAGACTAGCCAGTAGCAATTAGCAAACATGTGGTGGAGGTGTATATCTGCTGAGCTACTCCTCAGTGCAACACTGGTAAAAATGGTTGTTAAAGGGTTAATAGAGGAGTGATGCTGTGATGACTTCCTGAAGGCGGAGTTTCAGGTAGAACAGGAGGTTTTGAAGAGACAGAGGGCCAACTTCAAGATGTTAAATTGCAAAGTCAAATTTCTTTTAAGTTATATTTGATACATATACTTTTAGAAGTGAGGTTAACATAGTTACTTGACTGTACTACAAAAGGACACAATGTGGGTACAAAATACACAATACTGCCATTTTGAAATTCATTCTAGGTGTGTGTTGTATCACCCATTTCATCCTTGAAAAAAGGAGCAATTTAAATATATCAATAATCCCAAATTAAATACCATGAAATGTCAGGGTTATACTTTATCGGCTGTGGAACTAAAACCCCCCACATACTCATTTTGTGGAGGTCCACGTGTACTCGAGGCAGACTCGGAATGGACGTCCACCATACATGTCTGAGAAAGATGCAATACGGCCATAAACACGTACTCGGTGTTCCAGTGGAACCTGCTCAGCGAACGGGTTCGTATCCAACACCGAGCTGATGATGTTGCAAGTCGGCGCAACCAGTCACAAGATCGCGCAGCGTGACTGCTGCTCTATGCTGCACTTATTCATAAACCTTACTGGTATCCACTCCCACTATGGGAAATTTGTCATGAGAAATGTATGCAATCGGTTGAAATCTCAGCTGGAGTCCGCGTGGACACCAGCTGAGGATGGATGCCAAATGCCAAAGTATGTAAGAACATACAGAAGTGAGTCCAAGTCTTAGTCCAATCTGAATCAACAAACAATAAAAACATATATACATTTCTCAAATACAGCTACTGCCAAAACTATTCCTCCTTGTCTTGGCAGTGGTGTACTTTTGACTGAATGCCCAGAGTTCATAGCATACAACCACATTAAATGCATATCTTATTTATCCCCTGTACTGTGGGCTCATCCTGATATAGCTATGGCTTTGGGTAAATGGATTTAAATGGAACATTCAAATAGAAGTCATGTTCTTATTTGCACCGCTGCTAAGGATTAATATGTCACACTAATGTAGTCTCAGTGATGTATACACTGATGACACCTAAACGCTGGCGCTCCCAAATACAAGCCTGTGAACCTGCGCCGGAGCTCATCCTCCTAAAAGCACACAGGCAGCACACACACACACACACACACACACACACACACACACACACACACACACACACACACTTCTCTTTTAATCTACAAATGAGTTGTGTTGTTAGTTGACGCTACAGTGGCTATTGACAGTGAACTAGCAGTATGGGTGATAGGCTGTTTGTCTAATAACCAAGGCTGCATTTCAATTTCACAACTGACTGAACAGCCTGCTTAGCCACACAAGACTGATATGACACCAGGCTTAGCAAGAGGCTCTTTTTTTAAAAATAGTTTTTGTTGTGTGTTTTCGCTGCGGCTGAGAAAGATAATAGCAAAAACTCACACATTAACCTCATCGTCTGGAGTGAGCCTTGAAACAGGTTGAGCAATGAGAAACTTTTTTTTCTTTTTTGTGGAGATAAGCACACACTCGCAGATGCAGAAATACAAGAGACGTAAAAAGCGCAGTGTCTACCCCCCTTCCCCCCCACACCCTCTGCGCGGTCCCCACGGGTGCCCACCATTATGTTAGCCAAGCTTGAAAGTGACTTTCCCTTTCTGCTCCTCCCTTTGGGCCTAGCCTGCGCGATACACGCAGACAGCGCTCCATGCCTCGTCTAATTAAAGACTCGGATATGGTGCCTCCCTCTGCTTCTGCCTCTGCGTCCCCTTCCTGTCTGGATTCAGCATCTCGGATTGCTTTCCAAACTCGCGCTGAGGGACTTCTGCAGTTCTACAAGATGCCAAACATGGTGCGAGTCGATACGGTCCCAGGTGGAAGTTCGACGGGGGGTCAGAGAGAGGGGAATAATGTCTCAGAACATGAACAAATAGCCATCAGGTGTTTCCTTTCAACATTGGTAGAGTTGCTGTCTTTCTCTTAGTGACTGCAAACAGTTACAGGAAGTGATGGAGGTTATTCTTCTCTCACACAGTTATAGAAAAACAACCACTTTCTTCAATGCCACAACACCCTCTTCCTCTGCATTCCCTTCCCTCGCTCCCCCCACCCCCAATCGCCAGTGGTCATCATTTGCTTTGAATTTAAGGACGCGCAGTATCCGAAGGCACTAAGTTAATTAGACATCGGGCCCTCTCTGTCTCACTCGTTATGTCGCCCCCTCTGAATATCTGCAGGCTCTGAGAACTATTGCTGCTTCAGTGAAACCACATACGCAAAAATGCTTCAACGGATCGGCCCGTCTTTGGCTGACTATGTGGGTGTTTGATTCCCTGGGCTTCTTGGTATTCTGCAAGATTGATTAATTTAATTGTCTGACTGAAATCTGCAAAACAGACTTTTTTTTGTTTTTTGGTTGCCTGGTTTTTCCTCCATATAGATCCTTACTCTGATTATTCTCCACCCCCCAAAAATAGGTCGGCATCCTCATCAATCCTGTCAAAACAGGAGAAGGGTGAGGAGTGCACTTTGACTCGCATGTCAGTGTCACAACTCCTTACTGTGTAGATGTCTGAAGTGTTGCCCGTGGCCGTGTTAGGTAACCTTGCATGAAGAACTTAAAAGATGCAGTCTGTTCAGCTCCACGGGGGGGAGGACTGTGACCCTTCCAGTCATCGCTTAAAGAGAAGACCATCACCTCCCTACGTGGAGAACCGTATGCTAGGATTTTGAAGTGCATGAAAGTGGAGTAAAGGTAACACAATGTAGCTTAAAAAAAACCCAACTCTAAAACTGTTCCTCGTGGCAGCATGTTGGAGTAGCTCTGTTGGTTCTGGTTTGTTCTTTTTGCTATTTTAATTGTTCCTTTTTGTTCATGTATTGCTTTTTGGGATAATTATTCCGTCTGGTTTTGTATGTTCTGCAGCAAGAAAGATTTCTCTTGTTCCTCTTTTAAAGACACTGCATGAACAAATTTACTTGTGTTTGACAAAATTCTGTTTTTGACATTAACAGAATATTGACAAGGCTTTGCGCACATTCATAATGGAAACAGTTACCGTAGTAATGGTCATAAGGTGCTGCATGGTCGGTTGTACAAACAGACAAGGATACAAACCAAGTGTGTCATTGTAATTTCATTGTAAACCTTTTAATGAAAAAAAAGGTTTACAATGCCATCCAACGACGATGGATGGCAGCCGTCAGTCGTAAGGACTGATGTTCCAGGTGGGACTTGTAGCGGACAATGCTTAACGTTAAATCAAGATAAGATTATTTCTTTGATCCCTCTAGAAAATGAGATCTAGATCTCACTGGGGTTTTACCTGGTTAAATAATAAAAAATATATACTTTATAAATAAGTAAGATTAGTAAGTTGTATGAAAAAAAAACACTGGTTACATCTGCTCTGATTTACAGGGAATCGCTATTTACAACATAGAGGTATAAATCATGTCATGAGAATTCAGGCAAAGTTAGTGATTTAATCAAATCAGCAAAATCAGGAGGGAGAAAGTTTGTGTTAGTTTCTAAGCTAGCTATTTCCAACATTTGTAAATACCGCATAGGACCTCCAACTAGCTGAGTTATTTCCACAGACCAATTAGCTTCACTGGAACAAGTAGACGCCATGGCTGTACTGGCAGAAAATTTAGAAAAACAATCGTAGTCTCTCAGTTTGACACTCCCATCCCTCACTTCCATCATGGCGCTTCGTGTTTTTAAAGGACTCTTTAAAAACTCTTTAGGATAAAATATCTTACAATTTATTTTAATTAAGTTTGTTGTGGCTATAGCTTTTCACTATTTTTTGGGGTTCAACGTGATATTTTTCAGGACATCTTAAAAATTCAGAGAAACTAGGTCACTGATTGGTCGTTTGTCATGATATCCATATGTGACTCTTTGTATATGGGGAGTGATATTTTACTAGAGACAAAACCAAAGCGTGTTTTCATGCCCTTGGACTGCCACCAAAAATTCTTAGAGAATGTTTTGCATCCCAACTATCCTACAAACAGCAGGCTGGCAGCCATTGTCTGAGGTCCTCTCACAGGGCAGGAAGCATCTGCTACTTCCACAGCATGCCAGCATGTTCTTTTCACTGAGAGAACGGAGCAAATGGGAATCCCTGAACTTTTTTTTTTTGTTCACTTGAATGGAGGAAGAGACTAAAGGGGGGAAGCTAAGGACACAGCGGGATCAAAACAGAGCATTTAAATAAGTTATTTCACAAAGTCTCAGCCTCCGGCATGTGTTAGAAAGGAAGACATCAATAATACAATGACTGTGGATGACACAGGGAAAAGACGTGAAGTATTCACTTCTAGTGGACTTTTATTTTTCAATTTTATTCTGATTTTGTTTTGTGATAAACTCAAAGTAGAGTATAATTATAAAGTGATAGGGTAATTCTACAGGCTTTTCAGATTCCTTCATAAATAAAATTTAATGCATTTGCATTGTACCGTCTTTACTGAACACATTGTCACACCACCTCTCGATGCGGTTATCACTGTTGATCTTTTGGATTTTGTCTCCACCAGATTTCCAGATTTTAACTGTTCTTTTTTTCACAAAATAACTCAAGCTTAATAAGATTGGACAATGTCTGTAAAGTATTGTAACAGGTTCTCAGTAGGATTATGTTCTGGACTGTACCTGAGCCAGTCTAACACAATAATATCTTTTCATCTAAATTATGTTGTTGAAGCTCTGGGTCTATGTTTTTTGGTTGTTGTCTTACTGGACAATGAACCTCGACAAGGTTCATTCTCCTGTACGGTCTAAAGAAATCCTTCCCCACAGCATGATACTGTGGTCATATTATGTGTATGATGCATGCATACCCATAATGTGTGTTGTGCAGTGATAGTTGATGTAGTTTGTTTCAGAAAGTTTTTACTACTTACAAAAACAAAGGATGTTTGGCTTTTGGGTGGAATTTATTGTAACAAGTTTACAATAGAATATTGTACGCATCAAGAAAATAGAGGATTTAAGTAAAAGCATACAATGTTTATTTCATCATCTCAAACACTGTATTGAAACAAAAGCCAACAACAATGGCTAAAGGTAAATGGACTGAACTTACATGGCACTTTATCCAGTCATTTTTGACCACTCAAAGCGCTTTACATTACAGTCACATTCACCCATTCGCACTCACAAACGCTCACACATTTATACACCGATACGAAGATCGGTAGGCAATTTGGGTTTAAGTGCCTTGCCCAGGGGCACATTGACATGTGGCAGGAGGAAGCTGGAATTGAACCTACAACCTTCTGATCGCAAGACAACTACTCTACCCACAGAGTAGATTTGCTAATGTCTCAAGAATGTGTCATGTGCCCTTGAGGCAACAATGTCTCGTGATGTTTGACTTATTGTCTCTTTGAACGACAGAAGTCAGGTCATTGAGGTTCTGGGGTCCAGAGTCATGAGCCAGTCTCATTGGTTTTCTACGAGATTTAAGTCTGTAGAAAGTGCAGACCACTCCATTCAAGGTACCCCAGCCTCCAACAGGCGTTCCCCAATTATGCAACCTCATTGACCCAGAGCATCGCCGTCCATGAAGATGAAATTAGGCCTCTATTGTTCACACAGTGGCACAATGACTGGATAAATGGTGACATTCTGGTAGTATAAGGTTGTCACTGTACAGTTCACAAAGTGTAGGGCAGTTCTTTATTAACTAGACACACCTGATCCCACTGTAACATCACCACTACCAAAGTTTTTGATGGCAACAGAGGCTGATGCATAGCACGCTCCTTGATATCTCCGACATAGTGTAGCTGGAAGCCATCATTTCTGTTTATGAATCAACTTTTTTAAAGGTTTTATTGGCTCTAGTGGCCTTTATTTGATAGTGAATTGACAGTAAAGTGGGTAAAGAGAGAAGGAGGAAGACATGCAGCAATAGTCACTAGGCTGGGATTTGAACCTGTGACAGCCGCGTAGAGGACTAAGGCCTCCATATGGGGTTTGTGCTTAACCCCTGCACCACCAAAGCACCCCAACATGAATCAACTTTCACTAGAGAACAGCACTGATGTCCCCAGGCTCCCATATGTCCTCCCTGGCCCTTACAGGATGATGACACCTGTGCCCGGTGATGTGGTCAGGTACCCTTGTAGATCATAAGGCGCACAGAACACGCTGATGGAAATGGTTTCAAATGGTCTGACATTACGCTTAGTTGCCTCTCACTTCCCTTAAAGGTGCCAGGAATTGAGCAGCATTCATCATCCTGTTCTGTAGGGCATTGTTCACAATGAAGATGTCATCAGTGTGGGATGTGGCAAAAAAGACGTCCACTTCTACGCTTTTCTTTGACTCTTCCAGTCTCTCTGTATCTCTGAAACTCTAAGCTCAGTGGCCATTTTCCTTCTGTCTGACAACATTCTGTTTGAAGTCACGCAATGGTGAGGTACTGCTGATGAGTTGCTAGGTGTCGTCTTGGTCTCATGATGTCAAAATGTGGACAGCATGATAAGTACTGTTTAAATGATAAGGACTGTTTAAATGATGAGGACTGTTTAAATGCGAATTCTGATTGAACCTGGAATTTACTGGTTTGGTTGATTCTAGGATCAAACACCTAGTTGTGAGTTTTGCTGTTAAGGAAGTTGTTAGAGAACAGCAAGTTGTTTAAAAAGTACTAAAACACTTAAAAGCTGGACATGTCCATTCAAACGTTGAGAGAAGGTCACAACCTGTAAAGGTTATAGTGAATTTAAGGTTCAAGCCAAAAATCCCTGATTTTTGTGAGTAGAGCATCTCAGATAAAGCACAGAACTATACGGGTTCAGGTGGTCTCTGGTTAAGTGAAGGAATTTAGTCTAAATGGATTTTATTTTAGGGAATCAGAGCATTAATCATTTTTTTATTGTCCAAAATATTTCAAAATCTTGCATTACTTTCTTTTCACTTCACAATTCCACATCACATCGTGTCGGTCTATCACTTAAAATTCTAACAGAATCCACTGATGGTCGAGGTCGTAACGGAACAAAACGTATAAAAGTTCCAGAAACACTTGAACATTTTCAAGTTATGACCTTCAGCCTCCCTTTTCCCAATTCCATCCCTGATTTCTTTTACATCCAAATCCTCTGCATCAATATTACAGAAGAGACATCGCTATTACCGTTTTCACTCCCGCTTCATCTCATCTGGAGCAACATCCGAGTATCGCCCGTCATTCATATTCCATTAATATTTTAGAGTGGAGAAACTCTACTGTATCCCACTGGCTATCCGCCTCCTCTCTCCGCGGTGTCTTTCTTGCTCACGCAGCATAAAAGTGATCCAAAGGAGGCCTGACACCGATAATTAAAGAGTTATTGAAATTAGCATTGACTGTCCGTCTCATTGCCGCCGAGCGCCAACAAAGATTCTCATTCTGCTTTGATCACTTAAGCAGTCGCTCCGTTTTATTAAACCTTGCTCTTGTGATTGACTCAGACGCAGAAAAAAAAAACATCAATAGTGAATCAGAACAGACTTCTAAATATATATTTAAAAAATATATCAAAACCTGGCTCCTATTAATAAAATTATTAAAAAAAAAAAAAAACGGTATTCTTCGTGAAACCGCTACATCATTACATGTTTCACTGCTTTCTGTATGCGGCTTGTTGTGGCATCGAATGGCTTTCATCTATGGAATATTGTTTTCAAGGCAAGCAGGTTATTGGAACATCATATGTGTAAGTGCAATACTGTATACAGCAGATTATCAAAGGAAGGACAATGGGATAACATTTCCTACTCCTCTACCCCACACCCACCCACCCACACACACACACACACTCTGCTGCATCAAATCCGTTTCCATTTGCTCCCCCTGCCAGCATCCATCCATCCACTCTTCCATCCTCCTCTCCCTCCGTATTGGCAAGCGTTAAAAAGTCGGATTCTGAAACCCGCTACCCTCCTCCTTCCCTTGCCCTTTGCACATCATTCGCCCATGTGTTGAATCCCTTAAAGCTAGTTCCGTTTGCATTCCTGCAACCTCTCCTCTGCGGCTTTCACTGGCTCGCCCGGCTCTTTCTCCCGGTAGTCAAAGCCCGTCCTCTCCCTCCTCCACCAGCTGCGATGAACCACAGCCATGCTTTGCCAAGTGCCCTTCGATAAGCCTCTCTCTGGAAGTTAGCGGTAATTACGTAAAGATTTTATTTTTTCCCACTTCCATCTCTCTCTCCATCAGCTGTGTTGAAGATGCATCATCATCATCATCGGATCATCACATTTTGCTGCACATTTGATTTTCTTTAAGACATTAATAAACCCAGCTGTGTGATCCCACAACTTGCTCTTCCAAGAATGCCGACTTCATAAATTAACATCTGCTCATCAGTGTAACCTCATCGTGTCAACTTCATGGATAAGGACGAGTCGGCACACTGAAACACTTCCCTAGTGTGTTTATTATGAACGTTTCATACTATTACTAGAAATAACAGTGATGTATGCTTTCAAGTAAACCCAACTGTAGTGGTTCAGTGTTTCTGAATGTAGTACTGAAGTTGATTACATACCATCCCATTTCTAGATGAGACTTTAATGGATTAATTTTGATGAATATTTAATGAAATTTAATTACATTTTCCCAGCTGGAACCTTTGTATTTGCGTGTTTCTGGTACAGTCGTAAATCTGATGCACAAGTGACATCCGCAAACAGTGATGGACGATAAAGCTGCTTCTCTAAGCCCACTTGGAGTTAATTTTTGTTTTAAAAAAACAATTGGATAGGAAGCTGGAAAGACTGGTTGTATTCAAGTTGTGCTAAAAGGAGTTAGCCTATCAGTGCAGCCATTTAAGTTCAATATAGTATCTCAATGCTAATCATGTAGCAGCAGCTTAGAGGTCCCCAACGCTAATGTCAGCGTCCACAGTCCACATTTCTAAAAAAGTTCCACAAATGATCAAAAGATCCTGAAACACTTAAAATCTGAATAGAATAACATTTTGCTCTGATCTGATGGTTGAATGAAATAAATAACAGCCTAAAAACAAGAAATATTTTATGGTTGAGCTCATATCTCTATGTTCTCAATATTGTAGCAGCAAAAGGGGTGTTTGAAATAAAAGTGTTGCTTGTTTTGTGGATATACAATTTTTGATTAAGATGTGATTTACAGATTTTGCTATTAATTCATTAAAAAAACTTTCATTGAGTCCCACTTAAAATTATGCAATTAAAATATTAAATATATTGTAATATATTCCAACTGCTACAGAAATACTAATGTAAGCTGAAACAATTGTTCTAGATTTAAATTAAATGTAACAGCCGTTACATTTACAGTGAACCCCGGGGTCAGGGACGACAGCCACCCGCAAACAGATTATATCTGCAAATACTTGAGGCCTCTTGGGACACTTAAAAATCCTTATTTTAATAGTTCAAACACTAAGTATAAGTGGAAACCATCTTGGCGCAACCCACAGAAGCTAACATCTGAAGCCTCCCTTATCTCTGCTGTTTGGGAGTAGAGCCAATCAGCGCCAAGAACTGGTTGCTTTTAAATCATCAACCAATAGCGTGCTAAGTAGCACTGCTTCCAAGTATCTCAGCTTTCCAAGCTGCATTTTTTTTTTCAAATATTTTAAATATGCTCTATAAAAAAAAAAAAAGATCTGCAACTTTTCTGCAAATGAATCGGAGATATGTTCCCCAGAAAAGTCCACAAATAAGTGAGTCTGTGAAAACTGGACCATGATCTGGGATAACTTGTTGCTTGTCTGCTCTTTATACAGCACCGCATGTTTAGCAAAAAAAAAAAAAAAAATGACTCACACGCTTTCTTCCTGGTCCAATTAAAAGCATTCTAAATCTCAAGCACAGCGAGGCCATTTTAAAACCTTGGCATACCTTGATAAATATCTCCACAACTCAGAGGAGACATGCCGGCAAGCTGACAGCATGTGTACATTTTGTTCTGATTAACATCGTATTTCTGTTTAATCTCCACACAACGGCATTTGAAGCTCCATAAGTCCTTAGCTGAATCTCAAAAAAAAAAAAAAGAAGGCAGATGTTTCAGAAAACAGATTAAGAAGAGCCTTTGAAGCGATCCCGTTTTAAATCAGAAACTAGTGTCAGGAAGCCCTTTTGTTCACAAGGAGCTGCTCTTCCAGGAATCAGGCCAACTGTCAGCATTCAATAAGCTGCTTGACATTGACTGCGAGGTAGATGGAAGGGATCGAGTTTCTTCTGTCAATAAAAACATTTCAGGCAGTCAACTGGTGAGGTTATACACCGAGCGATACTCTGCCGGTTTTGAGATGAAATTACATACCTGTGAAGCTGGAGGCAGCATTTATCGAAGGGGTGCCGCAAACTGCAACAGAATATGTCTTTATCTTTGCAGTTAATTTTAAAGGTAAGGGTTTGAAAAGACGCAGGTCCTGGCTCTGACGTCTGCGTCGTTGCGTTCCGTTTTTCTGGGACACGAGTTCAAGCGCTGATGTGTTTGTCAATCACTGCTGTCCAACAAAGTTGACACTCACTGCGTTTGTCATGGGTGACTGGAAGGGCAGCTTTAAACAGGGTGAGTAATCACTGTGTTTTAGTCATCGATCTCTGTATGCCGTCTCCTTTGTGAACAAACTAATGTCATGCCTTCCCTTAAGGAGCAGCTTTGTGGCCTCTGTGTACAAGTTACAACTGTGTACTCAACTGTACAACGCCACAAAAAAAGGAAGGCGGCTAAAAACCACCAAATAAATTAATTCATTCCATTAGGGTAATGTGTGTGTGTGTGTGTGTGTGTGTGTGTGTTTTTCTTTTAAGTTTTGGATCTAAATGGTAGAAAAACAAAGCAATACTGGGAAGAAAAAAATTAAGTAACATTTTGCCATTTTCTGTCAATAACAGAATCCCGGTTTGCAACGTCAATAACCCACAATCTAATTTGCTTACGACAACACAAGAGGATTGTCAATTAACTGAATGCCTTAAGGAGATTGGGTTGTCAGACGGTTAATATGTTCTGAATTTATATTAAAATAAAATAAAATAAAAAAATTATGATTGAGAATCTTTCGTGAAAATTTAATTGCATCCGAGGCCGTTGACAATGTAATAACCGTAATTGGCATTTCCTGGAGACGTCTTTGCGACACACACACGCACACACACACACACACACACACACAAAAAAAACAGGTTTGCCGATATCACCGATAAAGAAATGATAACTTTGTAGGGTTTTCTCTTGGATGTTCGTTGCAGGTATTTTGGTGAGAGCGGTGTGCATTTTGGGCTGCGTGAATTTCTAATAAATCCTGGTTGCCTTCTCCATTCTACACTTGATGTTTGTGTTTCGTATTCCCGATAAGGTCTGAAATTTTCACCAGGGTTGGAAGACAAACTCCAAACAGCCTGGCAAGAATCTCAGGGGTGCCGCCAGGAATCGTGGGCCCCCTGACAAAAAATTAGATTGGGCCCCCCCTTGCAGCTGCTGTTACAATTCTTTGAGTCTTTTTGAAAGGGTCATAATTTTAAAGGCTTGCAACTGCCTTGCTTTCTTTGGTTCAATACTAATAATTAGCACAACATTTACTGCTCATGAAATTAACATCCAACAGTCCACATCCAGTATGCAAGTAGGTTGCTTAAATTTTTTCTATTAGTTTTAGATTACTGAAATATCTCGCCCCATGAGCAACAGTCAAAAGCAAAGTGCAACTACACATAAAGCAATCCAGACTTCTCAAAAATGGTATGTAGTTGCATTTTATTCAAGCTACAGTATATAACTTTAATAAAATATATGTTTTTTCCATATTTGTTAAAGCTGTCACGATGTCGTAGCATTTTGTTTTGAGACAGATAATCTGTGAAAACAATCAATCTCCTCCATCTCCTTCCTGAACTATTACTGGTTAAAGTAATGCACCGTTCTGACCAAAACAACCAATCAGAACTAGTAGGATGCTCTTAGCACTGCCAATTACCCTCATTCACTCACTGCTAAATGTGCTAATGGTGGAGAAACAACTTATCATTACAAGAAACCGTTTATCTGCTGTCATTGGTAGCTATGCTAACTATGACAGCAGTTAGCATAGCTACCATAGCTATGCTAACTATCACTGTTAGCATAGCTATGGTAGCTATGCTAACAGCTACCATAGCTGTTAGCATAGCTAAACTCTCCTTAAACATTTATTCACAACTGGAGATGAAACGTGACATCAAAGGTGGGGAAAGTTTGAAAATTATATACTATGGTTTCGTTTCCTATGTGATAAAACCGGGGCATTTTATCAAAGACTTTTTTTTTAACCACTATACATCCACCTGTTTGTAACAATACCAAAGATATACAAAGTAGATATTGATCTAATTTCTCATGATGCTCTTGTTTGCTATCCATAAAATGTGTGAATGTTTTTTTAGAGGCACCTGCCTTATTGTATGCATGCCACGATCAGCTCTAACACGGCAGCTGCCTTTTTGCCACTTTGCCAGAATAATGTTTTACAGCCAGCCAAGTGTTGAGGTGAATCTGTATAAATATTCAAAGAGAGAGAGAGAAAATGCTGGAACACGATAACTTCAGTCTAACTTTTTTTTTTCTTTTGCTGAGGCCATGACTAAGGAGCCAACAGGAGCCAAAATGAAGAAACAAAATGTTCAGAATGAATTTAGCTACACATCGACTGTGAGATGAGTTTTGAATAAGGAGCTAGTGTATTTTGCAGCTTGGCGGAAACATTTTCTACAGCTACTTAGAATTTGAGTTTTCTGCTAATGCCCCACACCGCTCAGGTGATGTCTGACCCGCCGCAGTGGCTGCATTTCCCCTGTGTTGCCAGGAGAGAGCACCGGTTTACCACACAGAAATTAGCTTACGATGTGATTTTTTTCCCCAACTTTTTGCCGTTAGGCTGAAGCGGAAACACATCGATGCCAAAATGCAATGCAGCCTGACCTAACACCTGCTAAGCTGTTGAGAGAACTGCAGTCTGTTATGCATGTATTCAGCTGAAACTGCCAACTAGGATTAGCATTGACCGTTTCCCTGTGCGCAATCAACTGTGTTCAGATCTCTATATGAAAACTTAGTCTCCTGTCTAGCACTGATTTAATGTCTTTATGGTTCAGGGCAATCTTGAGGTAAAAATCAATAAATCTCCACTATGATTATGGAAGACATAACCACCAGGTCTAGCTTATGAAGCTGTGGTTGCTTCATATACCCAAGGAATGGACCTTAACTACATATCAAACATGTTGTGTGATCTTAAACACCTAATTCAGGATCTCGCAGGATCTCAAAAAATGTAATTTGGGTCTCGCAAAAGCAGTTCAGGATCTCTTACGCATGATTCAAGATTTCCCAAACATAATTTAGGATCTCACAAAAATTATTCGTAAAAGTAATTTGGAAACTCACAAAAGCAATTCAGGATCCGTTTTGGAGTCAAGAAAACTCTGCATTGAGTCATTCATGCTCACATTCACACACTGATGGTTGTTAGCCACTCCATTATAGCCAGAGCTGCCCTGAGGTTGCCAGAAAATCAGGCTGCACCAGTCTGAGACTGACCAGTTTAAGTTTTTTTCTACTACAATCAATGCATAATTCTAATGATTATGCATTGATTTCAGAAATCTGCTAACGTCCTAAAAAGTGTGAAAACATTTTACAAAAACCTGACAGTCTTCACAGAGCGATGTATTTATACACAAGGCTGAAGGCAGAAAAAAAACTGTTCCCACCTTGACGGCTTACAAACTTCAGCCACAGAGGACGCTGTCACCTTTAAGAAACTGTGGTGAGATGGCATCTTTTTTTAAAAAAAGGACAACCGATTAAGGTTTTTTTTTAAAGCTTGGAAAGCTTCACCTTTTTGTGCTCTTTAGTGACAGCTAAAACAGAAATCAATATGTCTGAGGCGACCATGGCATCCGATGAGTTAATGAAGAATCTATAATGAATGTCAGAGGGATTTTTTTTTTTTCATCCACCAGCTAAAAAATATCCAAGACAAAAGGAAAATTCTGTATCGTCTGGGAGCGACACAATCGGTGAACTGAAACCACACAGAAAACCCTCATAGAGGACAAATAATCAGAACCCTCTTCATATCACTGACTCCATTAATCAGACTTATGATTATGTCTCACTAGACAGCACTTAGCTTCCCCTGCAATGAAATGATTTGAACTATAGCAAAAGAAAAGTGTTTACAGTGGGAGAGATAAAAGTTTAATGGACACCTATAGTAGTTAAAGCTATAGGTAACACTTCTTTTAACACTTTTTCGACCAGAAGAATATCAAACAAGACACACACACACACACACACACACACGCACGCACACACACACACTCTCTCTCTCCCTAAAGACATCACAGGACTTAATATTCCACAGAAATCTTTCATTTCTTCACTTTCATATCAACACATCCAAACTTTTTCCAGAATAGAGTCAGCACCATCCTGTCACACAATGAAAGCAGACATTAATAATATTGAAAAAATAAATTACTGAGACACACACACACACAAAAACAAACTCCAGGGTTCATTAAAACTTCATAAAGAGACTTCAAATATCACAGAAAAACTAAAAGCACCACAATAAACCATCTATTAGAAATAAATAAGTCAAGATGCTAACTTACAGTGCATTAAAGTTTTCACCTCGCTTCCCCCCCATGTTTTATTTACAGCCTTATTAACTAATAATTGCACTCACAATTCTACACAGAAATGCTCCGTTATGACAAGAAGGACATTTTTGTGATATTCCCAAATTTACTACATATAGAAAAGCAGGAAATTACATTTACCGAAGTATCCACAGCCTTTACTTCACACTCTGTTGGTTCATCCTTCATATTTAGACAATAGCTGCGTTTTCACTGGGCATATGATCGCACAATTAGACATTCCGAAATTAATTCACTTAAAAACTCGCCAATTTAAACAAACAAACAAACAAACAAACAAACAAACAAAAAACTGTTGTTTCTTTTTTGATAAAAAGTTTTGCCTCCGTGATGAAGTGTATGTGTTTTCCTTGGCCATACCAAAAGAAACACTTTTTCCGCATCACACAAATCACATGACAACAACTGGATGCTGCTCGCAAACTACAAAGAAGACAACAGGAAGTGGTTGGAGGACCATGATGCAGCAACGAGCAAAAACTAATGAACGTGTGATTTTTAGCTGCGTTTCGTCCTTAATGGAAACACCACAATTCCAAAGTCGGGAGATTTTACGAACAATACGACCTGAAACAAAAAGCCGATTCAGTACCGCTTTGTTCTACATTTTACAACCTGCAAACCTCTCTCTCATTTAATTGACATTCACTGCTTCTGCACCAGTCATGTACGACTCTCATCAAATTAAATCTGGAATATTTTGTACAGGCAGTTCGACTAAAAATATTCCATTTGAGGAAATGGCATGGCTTTATTTCTTTTAAGAGGCAGAGGCAGAAAGTCTGAGATCATAAAAACAAAATATATGGAGGAGAAATGTGCCTCTCTAACCTGAGTCAGTGCCCAAGCACCAGATTCTGAATCCCTCCAAGTCACAACAATTAAAGCCAAAGCTCACTGTAAAATCAAGCCTTGTAATAATACTCTGGTTCTTAAATATTTATAGGCTATTGCATACAAACCCCGTGCTCCTTTTTTTTTTTTTTTATCATTTGTCAGCAAAAAATGATGTAGTCCTTGGAAACGCGCTATATGGATACATGCATTCTGGAATGTACAAGGGCTGTGCTGATGATTGATTATTCAACGTGTTATACTGCCACCGCTAAGTTTCAATGGGGGTAATCAGAAACCGTAAGAGTTCCTGGATCTGAGGCAAAGAGGAGCAGACAGAGACATGCCTTACAGCAGCGATGGCAGTGGAGAGAAAACAAACACTCAGATGGAGTTCACTCTGTTCTCTACATGCAGGTTTACATTTAACAACCAACACGTCAGCAGCAAACCACATCCACAAACAAGTGTTTGGTAACTCCTGGAAATTACAATATAGAAACAATATTTACAACGTGGTGAGACAGGAATGGTGGTTATTTGACAGGGCAGGCCTGTTGGAGTCACTTTTTAACAGGAATTGCAAACATATTTATCTCCATTTCTCTACTGGCTGGTGGCTCCGACATGAGATTACTGAAATGAGCTAAACCTAATCTCTCCCAGGAGGTATCAGTTTGAGCTAGGCTAGTGTCTGTTCAGTGTGCTGATTGGTCCTTGTACAGTATGGCATCCTGCACAGTTATGCAAGTTCAACGTTAAACAGGTGTTTTGGAGTTTTTAGGGTGAATTCACACCAGCCCTGTTTAGTTCACTTTAATCAAACTCTGGTTCGTTTGCAGAGAAAGTCTGGTTTGTTTAGAGGAAGTGTGAATGCGTAACACAACTCTGATGTGGGCCAAAAAAGCAACCACTTGTCCACCTACCAACTTATTTCTTGTTTCAGGTGAAGTGAACTGGTGCGGTGCGGTTCGAATGCATATGTGAACGCCAGGCAAATCTAGAGACCGCTCTAAAAGCAGGGAGCAGACTATAGAGCAGAGCATTCTGGGTAAGTACAACCAAAGGAATTGGCTTGTTGTCTTTGCTAAAGACAAAGGAGAAATCCTGTTCAAATTCGATGTGACTCCATTTAAGTTTACATTTTGTGAAGAAGGAAGTTGTGCTCAGTATCTTCTTCAGATGTTTTTATGTTGTTTCCTTCAGTGGTTCTTGGTGCAGCGCCACCACAGGCGAGGAAGGGAACATTTTATCAAAAAATTTGGCTCAGTTAACACAAACGGCACCAGCTGAAAATGAAACTAATGCAGCAACTCCCCATCAGCCGTAGCTTCAGATTCATCAAGTCTACCAGACAAACAGCTGCGAAAACTCGCTTTATCTGTTAAATTTCCTCCACAAGTCCAGAAGTATTTTACCCCAAAACATCTTTTTTCACATTAAATAATCAGCTGTAAAGTATCAAAACTTGAGTTTAAAGTCCATGCTATTCATTTCAAATCAGATGGACGACGTCAACATGGAGATCAGTCAGGCACAGGATATTTCCACTGGCCTCTCCTTGCACTGAGCCATGCAGTCACTATCACAAGCCCTTGTCACCATCATTCGTTTACCCTGGTCTACACAAAGGCCTTGAAATGTGTGTGTGCGTGATAGTCTGAACCAACAATAAATTGCCACATCGGCATCCACACCTCACCAATTGCCACATAATTACATTTCAAAGACACCCTGTGTGTTGACCTCCAAGCGGAGCTCGATGCTATATATAACATTGTGTTCGCTGAAAGCCTCTTTACATCATGTGTGAACACACCGCCCCTCCTTCACATCCCAGGCATCAAATGCTGCCACTTTGGTAGCTCGCCTTGATGCCTCACAGAGACGTGTAAGGAATCCTCGGACGGCACGAGCACACGTCTCCACACACGTCTCCACACACGTCTCCACACACGTCTCCACACACGCTTCTGTTTTGAGGTTTTGAAAGGATTTCAGTCATTTTCAAATAGTTCTTCTCTATGTAGTCCATAAACATACAGAAGTATACATGTATGTGTATACATTCTAAAGGTTATGTAGCCTATTTTTTTTATTTCAACATAACTTCATTATACTCGTTTGGCACTGATGATGGCTTTACAATTTGAACAAATAACTTCCTTTATAATCCCTGATGTACCCAATCAAATCATAAGAGCTCTCGTCTTATGTAACTTTTCATTGACTTGTTAATAGTCTGGTTTTGGAGACCAATATCAAATAAAACCAGACAAAATACAAATGCATTCACTGAATAAAGATGTACCTTAAGGGAAAAGCCATTCATGCTTTAATTACAGGGGCTGTATCATGTATTCTGCAGGCGTATAGTGGCATTTCATAGCACAATAACGTAATTTAGGATGTTAGAAAAGTGCTATAT
>NW_006800012.1:947502-1008757 GCF_000485575.1 Poecilia formosa | reverse complement strand
ATAAAAGAAATTTGACAATGTAATTTAATGCCTTCAAATTGGACCTCTGTCTCTAAAAAGTCTTGTTCTTTGTGAAACTCTGCCTTCAGGAAGTCAACACAACATGGCTCCTCTATTAACCCAGGACTGTTAAAACAACAGGCCCTCAGTGACGAACAGCAGCTTTAAGAAGAACTTTGAAAAACACCTGAAGAGGATGTTTACCTGATTCTGTACCTCTTGAACTGGATAACAGATAAGGCTCCATCCAAAACACAACGGATGTTACCCGGGGTAATGTTAATGTTACCGTCTGGCATTTTGTTCTGCCTCTTTCTTTTCTGTTTGTTTGTCTGTATTAAAATACAGAAATAACCAATAAACATATGTTGGTTAAAAAAAAAAACAAAAAAAAAAAACAGGCACACCATACTCCCTCAGTACCCTCTACAAAATATTTGGGGGACATCAACGTAGGTTTTCTCCAAATCCATGAAATGCATGTAGACTGGAGAAGCATGCTCCCATAGGTCACCAGAGTGTAAAATTACCAGCTATTGGAATTGCTTGACAGCAGCTGTCTATGCTAACGGTGGCAAAACCATTTGCGTATTTGGTTTAGGAGGCTGGTACCTTTTCACATATGGCCACTTTAGTTTGGAAGGTTTTTCCTCTGAAAAAAATAAAAAATACAATCGTCCTCTCAAAACTGCCTTTTCCATTTAATTATGGCAGCAATTACAAATTTGAAGCATTTAGGTGAGAAAAAAAGGAGGTAGACGGGACAGGGAAAGGCATCAAAAGGTATAACATGGCAGCATACACAAAACGTACCACTAGATGAAAAAGCTAACACCTTTAAGCCACTCATACTGTTCAGATATTATGACACAGGTTTCCAAGGCCAGTTGGTAAGCTTTTAAATACACTGACATACAGGGATGTTTTGATTATGTCACATGCTTTCTCTATGCTGTCTATTTATTTTCTATTCAAAAGATCTTGAAGCCTCTGAAAGGTTGAAGAGAGAACTTCTCAGCGGCTGGTGGACAGAGCAGGAATGATACAAGCCAACACGCACTGTGGTTTACTGGGCAAGGATGTCTTGGACTATAAAAGGTCATTTTTATCCACCTTACATACTCATCCGGTCCTGAAATTGACAGAACAAAACCCAGTCAAAACTAAACATTATTCTAGAAGTTGGCAGATATTTGCTTGCGTATCTCCAGGATTATTTTGGGGAGAGAGCTTCTGAATTATTTCTGCTTCAGTTACATAAACACACTCCTGCCAAGATCTTCTCCATGTGACACAATGAAGGATTTAAAAGTCATACGGCGTTCTGCGGCATACGTAACTGAAGGAATTTTTAGGTTTTGTACATTGCACTCCGAATAGCGTTTGAGAAAGCAACACATATCGTCATTGTTTTGGATTAATTACCAATATGACATATTGGAAGACATCTGTCCCCAACAGTGTAATACAATAAAACCCTGATTTAAAGTACCAAGCAGAATGGCTTATATCCCTTGAAGTTTTCCCAAATTTTGTCATGTCAGAACCGCAAATATTAATGCGTTTCATTGGGAATTTACGTGATAGACAAAACCAAAGTGTTGCATAACTGTGAGGTGGCAGGAAGTCAGAGACTCAATTTCCTTTCACAAACCAAAATATGAAAACGGTGGTTTATCCCTTTAAAAAAACAATCTAATTGTGACAATTAACCCTGGAAGAGACCCAATTAGTAACCACAGTCCACCTGTGTTTAATGTAATTTGCGGAGGCCTCGGAGGTTTGTTAGAGAAGATTAGTGAGCAAACAGCTTCCCGAAGTCCAGGGAACACACCAGATGGCTAAATATCAAAATGAAGTTGTCATCGCAACATCAATGTGTACAAAATCACAATGGCAAATGGATACTTGGATGCAATTCCCTGTTTGCTTTTTTCTCTCTCAGACCTGATGTATGTTTTTGGCAGCTGAGATGCTAACGACTGGGGAGAGCGGCATGGATACTATGATGGGAAAGAGGCAGAGGGGTGAGAGCAATATGTATAAATAGTTAATATGTTTATTGCAGTTCACAGTTATAGAAATGCGATTTGAGGCTCAGATGGAGCTAAATACAGGGGAACACTGAAGGAAAAGTTTTCAGACGATGTAGAAGTGGGTGAAGGTTCACCTTCCAGTAAGACGAAATTAAATATACAGCCAGATTATTTATCTGTTATAATGGCCCAGCATTAAGGCCTAAAACCAAATAACAATTAGCAACCAACTGCAAAACTTGAAAACTGATGTTTTGCTCGTAAATCCAGTCTGATTGATTTTAGGGTGTGTTGCAAACAAGAATGGACAAAAGTGTTAGCCTTTAGATGTGCAATGCTGACTGATAAAATACCCATAAAAAGATCAGAAATTTACTCTTTGAAAGCAACATACATAAGTTCATACCATTCATGCAAACATTTATGAACGCAAGTGGTTCTCTGTCAACTAAAATTTACCATGAATGAACATCTGATAAACTAAACACTCATCTTTCACCTTCACGATGCCAAGCCACCCTGATCCCAACTAACGTGAACACACTACTCGCCTCTCCTTTTCTTTTTTCTTTTTTTTTTTGCTTTTCCCATAATGTATCCGGAACGCCCAATCACAGCTATTAAAGAGGATAATGAACTCCTCTCATTATGTAGATGCTAATCATGTAACACAGTCTTGTAATTTGACACACTTGATTTATGGTGGGAGATGCCCCACCCGCCGCCGCCGTCATTATGCAGCGAGAAACTTAAAATCCTTTTGGAGTTAATAATCGGAGGCCTCCACAGCTTGAAACGTGTCAGAGCGCCACACGCGTAATGAGTTGCCGAGGCGATGTATAGCGCACTGAAATGATGCAATATGCAAGTGGAGAAAACGAGATCACAATTAGAGCTGTCAATCTGCATGTAGGAAACAACAATAAGAGGGCAGTGACTGGTGTACACTCTGTCTCTCTCTCACGCACACACGCATACAAGCACACACACACACAGGTGTTATTTCAGCATTATGTGCATCTCTATCTCCCTGCTTAAGATACTTCTGTAGATGAGGAGCATAAAGTCGGGTACAGGAAGTTTAAGATGATTTATTGTGAAAATGAAGCCATGCTCGCATGGAAGGATTTGTTTTCTAGCATCTCAATTTTTTTTTACCCGACAGCTTCCATGCATTCATATTTTCGATTAATCAAGTCGCCCGGACAACCCTTGTTACTTGTGTGCCAATAAGCGCACCAACAATAGAAGTCAAAAACATTTTTTAATGGCATCAGGTGATTTTTCCTGTGTTAACAAGATTTCTCCCATGCACCATATCTATAAAATAATAGCAGATAGTTACCTATGTATGCATGTTCAGTATAAATTATTTGTGTTACCTGAGATGTGAACAATGTTAAATATTTTAACCCCAATATGTTTTTTTAAGAGAATATAATAAACTACTCAAAATATTGAAATATTTCAAGAAACGTAACCCAGAAACCAGGTAATATTGTCTTTTGTAAATGAGTTTTTAGCATCACTTAAGTGTCAAGTGTTAATTACATCCAATATTCAATATTCATCAGGAATATTTCTTCACACTACGGATAAAAACCACAGAGAGCGCAAAGAAAAGCAACGCAAAGCAAACAGTGATGAGACTAAGTGACAGTGGTGAACACATAATAAAAACGGAAGTCTGGCGTATGACGGAGATAAAAAGATCAATATTCTAATGATTATAAAAGCTCTAACAGGCAGGCTTAGTGAAAAAGATCAGTGTTATATAAGTTATGTAAGTGTTATCTGAGGCTGAATTAAATCAGTGGAATTTTGATGGGTTTTGCAGCCAAAGGGTGGGAGAGGTCCAAAAAACGGAAACCGCACTGAAGGCTTTTCTCACCAATATCAGTTGTGAACTGTCGTAGCTGTAAGTCTAAGCTTCTTTTATCTGCTCATTTCAGCAGGGGAAATGGATTCAAGAAATTTCCTGTACATGTATTTTTGATTGGGAGGTGAAGGAAATAGGATTGCGTTAAACATAAAAAGTCTACTAACAGAACGTATGGACCATCTTCTAAAAAATATAGGCAAGCAAGAGCACTTTGTGTGTGTAAATGAGCACAGAAGGTTGGGTCATTGTGAAGCACAGCTCTATCTACAGAGTGGATTCAAACACACACTATGCACTTATATCCAATAGAAATGTTTATATCGTCAGTCAGAAAGAATCTTGTTTTAATTTAATTCACAAACTGTTAAGTACAACACCTGCTTTCGAGAACATAAATGTCCAATTAGACCAAAAATATTTCCGAGGAATATATTTTCAGTAAAACCCCCCCCCCAAAAAACGCTAAAGCGTCTTCTTATGAAATGTGATGTGAATGTAAAATTCACTTACAGCCATCAGCTGCACAACTTTAAGAATCAGAGGCTCATTAAAGCTTTGCTTCGCCGCAAGGCAACGCACACAGCGCTTTGTTCCACAGTGAGGCAGCCTGAGGCACAATTTTTACTATACAGTACACAATTTACTGTGTAAAACCCTGTGAAGAAAATGTAGGCTATATGTGTATATGCTATGAACGGTGCTACAGATGGAAAGTGCTTAAGAAAAAGTCATTAGAAATGACACTGATGAACAAATTTCTGACATTCTTTCACTCATTATAGTGGCATTTAGCAATTAGAAATTATTCTGCTAATTCCAGCTGACCTAAAACAAGAGAAGAGATGTAAACATGTGGTTTCAACTGTATGTACAAATGCATTACAGACATGTAAAAGCAGTTACATGCTTCCTATTGCTTTTTGTACACATATCACTCCATTACACAGTTTGTCAGAATGCAAACATATACAGCAACACTACCAACATAATGCAACCTGAAGGAACAGCAAACTTGACCACAGAAATAGGAAACCACTAAAACCAGAAAGAAAATCAAATATTTTTAATTTAATTAAATTAAAAGTACAACAATGTAACTCTCAAAGGGGAATTAAATAGCTAAACGTTGCTAACTTTAAGCACAAGAGCTAAATATATGGCTGTCATTGTTTTAAGGTTAAGGATAAACAGGGAAATCATTACTTTTTTGTTACAAATTAGTCAATAGCTATGTCCAATTGTAATGAACATTTTGAACAAACTTTTAAAATATATATATTTTAAAAAAAGAAAGCACATTTCCGTGTTTCCATTTTCTAGTTTGGAGCAAATCAACCAGCATAATTTTATCAGATGTTGATGTTACACTTAACAACCTCACTTAGCAACCTATACTTCCTGTAAAACAGGAAGTAGATTACCCTCATTTTCCTTTGATTAGGTTTCATGGGGTTCAATAATTCACTCTGAGATTGTAAAATTAGACCAAATTTGTATTTTTTAGTCAACAAACAGTTAATCCCAAATAGTTGTACTTCCTGTGCAACAGGAAGTAGGGGCTGCTAGCAATAGCATGGACAACACATCCTGGAAAATGGAGAAAGTTTTTAAGGAATGTGTTGTTAACAGACAAGTTGTAACTGTTCTGCCATGTCAACTATCGTTAGCAATGTTACATGCTGTATGGAGACGTAGAGAAAGAAATGCAGTTCTAACGAACGGCCACAGCAGAAACAGCTAATCAGTCACAGCCTCGCATTCACCTCATTCCACATGAGGTGAATGTGAAAAATTTATTTGGGAAATGGATTTCCATCTTCCCCGTATTGCATTATCTCTTTTTGTTAAAACCAAAAACCTCCTCAGGTCAGTGTAAAAACATGTTTGTGAAGTTGAGGAACTTATTTCGAATTTTGGTGTTTCCGTTAACTATTTCAGGCGCGATGCTTCAAAATGCACATAAAAATATGCTGATGGAGACACGGCTACTATTTGAGAAAAATGGAATAAATGCTAGACTGAAGTCCAGAACTACTTCCATGACAATGTTTTTACATTTAAGAGACAAAACTATAAGTGGACAGAAGAAAAAGCTGAAAAAGTAAAAAAAACAAAAAAAAACAAAGGCAAAACAAGATGTAGATTAAACAGATGTAGTAACTACTAAAACATTTGAAGGAATTCACAAAAAGACAGAACAAGACAATTAGGTTCACTACAATGTTGTTGTTTTTGTTATAATCAACAGTCAACAACTCTTATACAAAAGAACGCTGAGTGTTTGCCGATCGCTTCTTTTTAAAGTAGATTCTAAAAGATTTCCTGAAAATCTTTTACATCACGGAGGCAGACACAGTCAACAGCCTAGTGTCATATTCATGACAACGCTGAAAACTCCCAAATCTCCTTACCCTGAACACTGGCACCTGCAAAGAGGGAATTTTGGCAGCAAGCCCTGGCAAGAGCAAAAATCTCCAGAGTGCTGATGCCAAAGCAGTTGCAGGGACATCCCATCGCCACGGCGACAAGGACATGGCCAGAAGCTGGTCAACATCATAGTCAGGTTTAAAAGGAATAACAGGAGCAGCTGGCACAAAAGTTAAGAAATAAACTTAAACTTGTAGTCATTTTTCTCCTGCATTTAAGTCTATGATTATTTGTCATCAGCAAATGTTGCTTCTTTTGTAATAAAAGCTACCTTAGCGTAGCACCACAGCAAGCCTGAGGGAGAGTTGACTGCAGTTTCATCATGTAATAAAAACAATAAGATCATGCTTGCTTGTCAAATATATAGCAGAATCAGAATATTTAAGAATATTCAAATAAACCACATCACTGTTTGCCATTTTTTTGGTCGAATTGTGAAGGCGACACATTCTAGGTGTACTAATTCATTTTCACCTAAAAATCATTGCATCAGTCCAAACATATTAACTTGGACTAAAACTAACTTAGTGCTGTTGTACTTTAAACACTTCAGTCTACAAATAAGATAATAAAGTAACGGAACTGAATCCAGTGTCATATGTGAAGAAACTTCCTAGTGTCACAAACCAAAGCGACAGGAAGCAACACTTGAGTGTATCGCACAACATGAATATGCTACTCAGTGGAACCCTGCTTATTCACCGTTCAGTATTCATAGGTTCACATGGATTTGTAGATTTTTCTGTGGAACGCATCTCCAAATTATTTGAGAAAAATTTGCCTGGCCATGGATTTTTTCATTGAGTATATCTAAACTAGTCGACGAAAAATAGGTTGGAAAGTTGAAATTCCCATAGCGTTTGCCAGTAGTGTTTGGCAAACACCATTGGCCACCATTTACAAAGCAGCCAATCCTGAAGCTCCATTCATTTTCCTTGTTACTGATTGGTATTTAGCACAAGAGCAGAGATAAGGAAGACCTTGGTTGTTAGCTTCTGAGGTAATGCTAGGATGGTTTCTACTGTGGATATTAAAGTGTACTGTGGCATGTTTGGAGTTTCAACTAAAAAATAGGTAGCTATGAAGGTTTGAGGGAGTCTCAAGTATTTGGAGACTTTAGCGATTATTTTCGCAAAACCCACCCCCTAAAAACTGGGGATCTACTTTATTAAGCTTATTTACGTCGAGGGGCAAATTCAGAAAAAAAGGCAAAAACCATCAAATGTTTTTTTTCATTACAGACATAAAATTCAAAAACAAAATTTTCTATTGTGTTTCTACTGTTAACTTGCTTTTTCAGGATCTTTGCAGATAGTTTTTATTCATTTGGAAACAATGCAAATAATGTCACCAATCTGCCTGATTGATGGGAGAAGATGCTGCCAAATATTCTACATGAGCAGTAACTATATTTAATCACTGGTTATAAACATATCATTTGTTTTATTTCAGTAATCTGATTACCAAAAATGTATCTAGTTGTGCAATTTATACTGAGTCAGAAATTTTATCCATGACAAATTACTGACAAAATGTGGTTAGCCCAAGCTAACAAAACAAAAAGGTTGTAGATTTGATTTAGTGCTGGACTCGTGACGCACTCCAATTTGTGGTTAGGAAATATTAATTTACATGCTGAATGATGAGACTGAATGAAGTGATTGAAGAACATGAAAAAAAAAGTAGATAAGAAAAAGCTTCAAAATGGCAGTAGGTTTGTCTCTCTGGTATCAGCCAGGTGATCACATGACCCCACAAATAAGGAAAATAAATCCTCTCTGAACTAAATCTCTCACTTAAGTTTTGTGGGACACCAGAGCAACATAAAACACTGATTAAGAAATGATGCTTGTAACAGCAAATGAAAATATTCCCATTTGGGATTAGCAGCTCGTTGAGTGAAAAATAAAAATCTGGTCAAATATTACAACCTCAGAGCGCTGCTCTGAACAATTTAACCCCATGAAACCTAAGCAAAGGAAAATTAGGCTAATCAAAGAGTAGTGAAAGCAAATTATCCAACTTCTAATAACACAATAAAAAAAGAGCATAAAGTTTCTGAGTGCAGCTTTCAGTGAAAAATTCACATTGTTTTACACACGGTGAGCTTGGCGGTCTGTTTATGTAAAACCTCTGGCTGATAATTGTCTCAGTTACTCTGATTGTTTGTTGGCGATGGGTGAAATGGGAACAAAAGTAACACTTAATCCAAAGAAATTAACATTATGATCTCGGAGGATGAAAAAACATATTGCATTCCAGAGACTTTAACCCTTTACTGTCAACATTCAGGAAGACCTGAGGGGGAAATCTGCAGACTTAATGGATTCAGACTTTTCATGTCTGAGAACCGTCCTGCACTAACGTTCACTTTGATATTCCCAACAAAACGAAGTATTGATTCTTCATTATCATCATCACCACTAACGCGACCATAACCCCACTGTTGAGGATTTTAATAAATTATGCATACGCTGTTCAAACAATCTGCACATTTCTAATTGCCTGCCCACTGATCTCCATAGCAACAAAGGCTGCAAGCACAGCCGACTTTCCTCCCCATTCCCAGCTACAATCAGTCATTTGCCCCTCCCTTTGCTCTAATTTCCCTCATTAACTCTAAATCAGATGTTGGAAAAAAAAATAAATAAAAGCTAGTAATGCTTTCATCCATTTTTAATAAGGCCTAACAATGCTTAAGTAAGTGTTGTTGTTGTTTACTTTGTTGTCTTCCTGCTCATGCCGTTGGAGATGCACACGGAGAAAACAAAATTGAAAACTTGAAGTTGTTTTAGGTTTCAGTTCCGTAAAGATATGCGTTTCACTTGGCTACCATTTCATTTTTCCCAAAGATTTCATCAAGTTTACGTCTACAGGCACATTCATATTTTAAATTTAAAAAAAGCATTGCTTTGAGACGTTGCTTCGTTAAGATGAAAACATAGTTACACATGTAGGGCATTTTTTTGTTTTTTGTTTGGTGCTCTATGGAGACGTGTATAAAACATCACTGCTCTAACGTGAACAGCTAAAACCTTGAAACATTTTGCAACAACTTACCTTCCCATAAATGATTATGTCTAGTTAAAATCTAAAGAACTAATTTACTTGTTTTTTTTTTGTTTTTTTTTTTAAATAAAATTATAGCTGCATAAAGTTTGACATCTGTGTCAAAGTTTTGGTTATCGACTGTTACTGGTTCTGTGGAGAAACGCAGGTCCTCCACAGAACCAGTAACGATTATACACAACATTAAAATAAAATAAAAAAAAGAGAAAGGAGAACATAAAAAAAGATGTATTCATAAAATGTCTACAGAAGAATGATATTAAAAGAGCAGTGATTGAGCTTTGATTTAGAAGTCTCAATGGATGGTCTGTATTTAATTAACAGTGGGAGCTTGTTTCAGAGCTTTGGGGCCTTTACAGTCTCCATTACTAACTACTATACATCAGGGATCAGCCGAAAGCAGCTGTTTAGAGGATCCAACAGGTCTGGAGTTACGCTAATAGGAGGCAAGCTCAGATTCAGTGTCTGCTCTGCACGAAGCTTTAATATTCAACTAAATAGTTTCAACTAAATAGTTTCATGCTCATATCGGGTTTTTTGTGCTAGTTCAGATCTAGTCAGTTAGGATTCGGCACACGTGGATTTCCCGTTTAATAGTTCAACATATGTGTTTATCAAACAATCACAGTTTTGCTTCTAGGATGAGGTGCTATTTTTGGCCGTTTCTAAATTCCACAAAATTGCAATGGAAACACCTTTTTTGCATCACGAGTCACATGACCAGCAACCGGGTAGTCGGAGGATGACGGCGTGGAACGCTTTTCAACGAACAAAGTTTTCCACATGTAATTTTAAGTATGTTTCTTATTGAATGGAAACAGCACAATTTCTAAACTGTGATTTTTTTTTGTTTTTGGGGAATATTTAAATATTGTTGTGCACATTTGTAATGAAAGAACAGCTACTGACAAAGCTTTCAACAAAATGTAACAGACAAGAGGTTGTTTACTCATGTAGATTTGAATCCCAGCATTGTGGAGATTCGGGACTGCAGCTAAACACAAACAGCTACAATCTGCAAATATCTGAGCCCTCACTAAAACACTTGTTTTTGTAGTTCAAACACAAAATACACACCAATATGTATTATATGTATTTATACGTACAGTGGAACCCATCATAGCTAGCGTCTACAGTTTTCCGTATCTACTCTCTTGGGGGGACAGCCCATCATTGCCGAGGAATACAAGAGGCATTCCTGGATTGGCTGTTTAAATGGCAGCTAACAACATGACAAATAGCATCGCATCTTGGTATGTGGGATTTCAAAGCTACTTTTTCTTTTGAATATTTAAGATGTTCTCTATGAACAATTTGAAATTATGTTCCACAGTAGAATCTGCAAATACTAGACCACAAATGGCTGGGGGCATCAGCTACTCTGATCTCACAAACAGAATGAATATGAACGTTTTCTGTAGTTCTCAAACGGACATTTACAAGATTATGTGATAAAATGATCCTGAGCCCGCAAAGCCAATGTAAAAATGTAACCATAAAGAAAAACTGGAACACATAATGAAGTTTAAACTGCTTCAGAAAAAAAGTTATTCAATAAGTCATCTTTAAAAATCTTCAGATATTTAAAACTTTGTAAAGCTTCTGTATAAAAAGAGCTTTTTGATGTCGATGAGATCTTCCTGGTGAAATAAATGCAGAAATTACTCAGAGTTTCTGTTGTCGCTTGGACATGAACCAACACATAACTACAATTTTTTGCTGCAGCACAGGAAAAAGAAAGTTGCAAAAGATGCAGCATTAACTCCAGGGTTGTTCCAGACGCGATATTTTCTGCATATTTCTCCCATGAAACGGTGAAAAACATTCCAAAGAAACTAATGCGGCATTTGTTTCATTGGTGGAGCAGATGAAAATGATCATCGCCGCGGCGATGTCTGCCAATGACTTCCAACAGATGCTTTATGCATATTGAATCCAACGTCACGCCACCTGTCTCCTCTGCAGAACTGGTTAAAAAAAATATCCGCCGTACACTTTGCCGGAAAACAAGAACGATGGAAAAATAAGCAAAACAAAATGAAAAACACAACATGTTTACACGTTATTTTTTCTACCATTTTGTTTTTGAGCCTAAAAGAGAAAATTTGAGACCAAACTCAGTGCTATTGACTTCCAAGCTATGGACATTGCTTTTTGTTTAATAAGTAAATATCTTGTTTTATGAAGACAGTTATACAGTTATAATTCCAGTTATACTTAATCAACTATGTTCAAACAAGATCCAAACATTTCAACCTGAGAACCACTAAATCATCTCATTTAACCAGAAAAAAATGATGACCTAAGTTTCCCTTTCCTTAATTTGGTTCCTTACTCTTTGCTTTTTATCTTGCTGAAATTGACGACATATTGACATTTGCACAAAGGCGCCTGCCACCCATCCATCGTCACCGCCGCATCATGCAGGCATCTAAACTGAACATGGCCGTTAACAAGATCTCCCCTTGGCTCCCGAGTGTTGATTAGGCCAGGTAGTCAATAAAAACCGCAGCCGGAGCTGTGGCGTACCACACACACCCAGGTGTCTTTTATCAGTTTCTCTACAGCCTTCAGCCTCACCAGCAGTCAATAGCAGGAAGACACTAATCCATAACTGCGACGGCAGCGGGGCGTCTGGCGCGAGCCCGCGTGATTAAGAGTGAACATTCGAGCGGCATTATCGCAAACATCTGCCGAGCCGGGAGCGACACTCGCGTTCCCCCCATGTGGAAAGCGGGGCCGACCGTACAGGAAACAGATGAGTGGGCTTCAATCTGCACACACACACACGCACGCATACGAGTAGACTCATCCAGTGTGCCTCATTTGACACACAGCTGGGCGAGTGTCAGGGCTGAGCAGATAAATGCTTGCCCTGCAGTACGCGGAAAACAAAGGTGTTTCCTCAGAGGATAGAAAAGCTGCAGTGAAACTGCAAACGCAGAGGCGTATGGAGCGTGTGCGTGTGTGTGTGTGTGTGTGTGTGTGTGTGTGTGTGTGCGCGTGCGCACAATGATGAACACATACAAGAACTGTGGTTCTTTTTTTTCCCTTCAGTTCTGCCCTCAAACCACCATGACGGAACATCTTTTTTTTTTTGTCTTAACCAAAGCGAAAACCTTTCCACTTGTCCTCGCGACCGCAGCGAGCCTCAACGGACCCAACCGCATCAGCATTTATACCAACACCAGAAATAGACCCACTACCATGTGTTTTTCCTCTGTAGTTAATTAAATGAGTAGCTTATCAGGTGCAGATTAAGTTTGCTTTTGTGCTCAACGTAATTGTGATCACAGGAAAAGGTTCACTGTGTCACATTGAGGCTTCCTTTGGAGACGTCTACCCGTTCCGGGGCGGAGAGCTGAGATCGAACAACAGGGTGAGGAAGCAGCACCTTAACAGCGTTTGGTTGGAACATCTCTCCACAGGTAACGGTGTAATGAAGCCTCTGGCTGTGATCACCATGCCCTTTTGTGCACACGAGACCATGGATGTGTGCTGTGTGTTTCCAGCTCTGGTGCATTTGTGTAAAGCACTCCCATCCTGCCAGGGTGATGGATGCTCCTTTTTGTAGCACAGGTTAGAAGGCATCCTTGATGGGATAGGCCAGCTGTTCATCACTCCTGCCTCTCCTTCGTTGCCCCACTTCACACCTCCATCTATTCTCTGCCTCCTTTTTTCCAGCTGTACATGATGAATGGCCCGTACAACAAATGTGCACAGCGATATCTAGCAATTTTTCGAGCTTTCTGAACCTTTTTTTTCGCCATCCTCGTACATACGTCTTCCCGCCGATGGTTGGTAGTTAATGAATCTCAAAAAGTTTTTTTCATTTAGCTCAATCTACAGCTAGACGAGTTGGAGCTATATTTGCTGATCTAAGCCAAATACCTTCACCTCTGGTCGGTTAAGCTAAATGGTGTATAAAGGAATCCTCTCTTACAGGTTTCATGCTCAGAACAGATGTATTTTCCAGGCCAATCCCCATCACCAGTTTAATTTTTTCTACACCTTATCTACTTATTCTGATTTTGGACAATTCCGAAAAACACAGAGTAATAACAATAAGCAGATATTTAAGCTTTTTCGGCACAAGTGACCTTATTTGAAGATTGAGTAAACTGGAGAAAGAAACCATCTACCCATTATGCAGCAAACGGCCCGTTCAAACCTCGAACAACCACATCAAGAACTGTATCCTCAACACTACAAGTGCCTTTTCTGCCAACTGTAGCCACCGCAATGCACCAGTTTGCTTCTTATTTGTAAAAGTAGTAGCTTGGAACCAAATTAAGAAATCAATCAATCAATCAAATTTTATTTGTATAGCACATTTCAGCAGCAAGGCATTTCAAAGTGCTTTACATAATTAAAATAAAAACAGCATGTGACATTGATTAAACAGTGAGAAAGAGAAAGACATTTTGAAAAAGATAAAAAAGATAAAAACATTAGACAGTGAAACAGAGAAATAAAAAGAAGTTAATAACTAGATGAAAAGTAAAGATAAAAGCATTAAAAACATCAAAACCCACAATTTAGCCATACACAACTCTAAACAGGTGGGTTTTAAGTTGAGATTTAAAGGCACTCAGTGTTTCAGCTGTTTTACCGTTTTCTGGAAGTTTGTTCCAGATTTGTGGTGCATAGAAGCTGAATGCTGCTTCTCCTCGTTTGGTTCTGGTTCTGGGGATGCAGAGCAGAACCAGAACCAGAAGATCTGAGGGGTCTGGACAGCAATAACAGATCTTTAATGTATTTTGGTGCTAAGCCGTTCAGTGATTTATAAACTAACAACAGTATTTTAAAGTCTATTCTTTGAGCTACAGGGAGCCAGTGCAGGGACTTTAAAACTGGTGAAAGAAATGACAAAATTATTCTTTTTTTTTGTGCATCAAAGTACCTAGCAGAGCAACATTAGTTTTAAATAGACAGAAATACAGCAATGCTTTTTGGGTAAACAGGATCATGGATGGGTGGAAAACCAAAATTATGGAAAAAAAAATTAACATAAAGACATTTTTTGATGTTTAAAATCTGGTTGAAATGTCAATCAAGTCAGACTAACCAAGCCTCACTGTTGGTGTCTTTGCTAAACTAAATGGGGTCAGGGCCTCTGCAGTTTTCCTTGTATTTTCATAGGGTTATCATTATGTAATGTGTTATGGGCTGGGATCCTCCTTCGACCCAATTCAGGTGGTGGGAGATGGAAGGAAAATCCAATTTTTCAGCTTCGGATCTGGTGATCAATCAAGTCAAAGCTGTTCAATTTTGATCCCCAGCAAACCGATTGCAACATTTCGTCTTTGGACGTGTGTTCCAGAGATTTGGGAGCAGGTGAGCACTTATCTTGCCGTGCATTGACCCTGGCTTCTACGAGGGAAAGACAATACTGATCTCGGCTCAATGTAAAGGCGTCGTTGACAACAAACACTGCGAACAGAGCTTCAATATCCTAAGTACATCTTGTTTATCTAAGCACAGCTCCACTCTGATGAATCAGTCGAAGAACATTAATCTTTGTTTACTCTAGCTGCCAGAAAAGATACCCTGGGATTTACGCAGTCTCTGGCTTCCTCACTTCCATATAACTGCTCCTTTCGGTGCTACTCACCCACTTACCCAAACGGGGGAGATGTAAAGTGAAATGCATTAGGGTTCAGTATCACAACTAGCCATTACTGAAGCTTGCTGTGGTTTCACTTTTCATTCAGATGACAAACAGACAGGAAAGGTGGGTGTGTGTGTGTGTGTGTGTGCGTGTGTGTGTGGGGAGGGGTGTGTGTGTGGGGGGTGCGATCTCCAGGTTCAAAACAACAACCCAGTGAAGCCAAATACGTCGCTTGGAATGGAGATGGAGCCGTCAGCAGGCTTGTTAGGGAGGGTGACTTGATAAACAGAGTAATTCATCATCAGTTTCCCTGCCAAGGCACCAGAGTCACAGCCTACTGCTATAGGAGGGGAGCGTGGGGTGGTGGTGGTGGGGGGGTCAGGGGGTGCCATGTCCTTGATGATTGATTTGAATAAACACGAGAACATCAACATTAATGTTGATTGCTGATTAAGTTCAGATCCATTATGTTCTCCCGGCTGAGATGCCCCCCGCCCCCTCCTGCTTTTCTTTTTATCACCTAGCTGACATCCTTCTGCCTCGTTCTCTTCATCTACATCTTAAGTGTCTGACAAAAGCAGTAGAGGGTTTGTATGGTTTGCTGGCATCAGGTGCTAAAAGCTCACAGATCAAAGCTGGGAGAAGGGAAAGGAGCTGAGGAACTGTTTATTCAGCTCTTTGGTTTAAGCTAATCCAGCAGCTGCAGTCAGACTTTTTTTCAGCAGCCAGGCAGCCTTGAATATTAGCCGCCGTGAGTCATTTGTAGCGGTGGACTCCGCTAGCTAAAACGTTAACCCTAAAGTAAATAAATATTAGTTCCACGAATGCTTAATCGCTACACCAACATGGAAGCCAATTCTAAAGTGCTAATTTCACATCAAATTATATTTGCTACAAACTTAATTTTGACACTATAATGTACATGTTCTGAAGTATTTATGTTGCTTTGTTCTCTACTCTGTTATATTTTGTTCTTGTATGTTTCATGTCTGAAATGAAGTTATTGGAGAAAAGAAAGAGTGCTGCTATGTACACAAATTTCAACCATTTCAAAATGAGAGCATGAACACTTCATTTAACTACATGAAGAATTTTTAACAGCAAAACTTCAACACAGATGTCAAACTACATTCAACTGAAAGCTTACAAAGCAGACAAATAAATTGGCGCTCCCAGAAAATTATAAACGTTTTCAAAATTAGCAAAATGCTAAGTGAAAATTTTGATTTGCTACTAGCGAGATAATGGAGTGTGCCCATCTATGCGCGAAACATTTTAAAAGTTAGCAAAAGTGCTAAGCAAAGAATTAGTTCCGTTATAAGCGAATTAGTGGAAGTTTTTCCATTAATGGCTATTCGTTTATAAAAAAAATAGAAATTAGAAATCAAAAATAGAAACAATCAGTCTCTAATGAATACCATGAATGAAAGATGCATACAGTTGCTCTTGATTAGTGCTAGCCCAGAGGTTAAAGTAAAAGTAAAAGTAAAACAGTAAAAGTACAACATCATTTAGAAAAATGAATATGAGTTTGGTTTATTTAAAACAATTCCAAAGCTGCAACACAAAGAACGCTGCACTTTGATCATATCTTTTATTATCCTGGTTGTTTTTTACTCTGCTTAGAGCAAGTATTTTATACCCGGTACTAAATCTGTTCAAAACAAGGACACCTGTCAATAAAACCCAGATGATTTCTTTCCCATCATTGGCCTAAAGGAGGGCTGGTAAAACCCGGTTGAGTAATACAGGCGGTGACATCGTAAAAATCTAACTCTGTTGAAAACGTCCACTCTGAGAATATCACCTTTTACAACAGAGTCAGTGTATTGACAAACAGACAAATCAAAGAGGCAAACTACAGACCACAGGAGGAAAAACTCAATTTAGAGCAGCAAATAGACTCTTGCACACCAATACTCCCACAAAAACTGCCACTAGGTGTGAGGGTGGGAGAAAATGCCAGTTTCCTTGAATGACTCAGAACAACACATCATGTCTTTATGGCAAAAAATACAAAGATTACAATACGTGCTTGCCTGTGGAAGAGAGAGAGAGAATGCCGTTTGTCATCCCTCTGCCCTTCCTGACCAAGATATTTCATAAGGAATGGAGAGTGCATCCTTCAAAGTAGCTGTGGCCCCCGCTAATGGTGAGGTGAGTGTGAAGGGTGGCTTTTAAATCAATCCCAATGTGCCATTTGAGCCTCCTGTTTATCACGCCGCAATGTGGCAGCAAGCGCTGATCACTAGAACTCAAACATGATCTCTCCCTGACGCGACAGACTCTGTGGGCTCTTAATCTCCCGGGTTAGCCCACCCCGTGACAGCCGGAGCGTCTCCATGCATACAAATTGATGAGCCAGTCTGCTCTTATCCCATCGTGTGGTAAGTGGTGTTGCTTAAGGGGCGAGGACAGACAACTTTTATGATAATTTCAAGGTAAATTCAAATGGTTCTGGGGGGTCACGCACAGGTCATAATCAATTTGGATCATTTCCTGTAAAGAGCACCGTCTTCCGTTTGGATGTACGGCGTATTTATACTCACACACATACACACACACACACTGCGCTTTCTCCGCGTTTTCAGAGAGGTGAAAAGGTGAGAACCCCCAGAAGACGCCACGGGAAGTTTAATTTTACTGTTGTCATGACGACGGGGGTTCAAATATGTCTTTGGCCCTAATGAGCCACGCAAAGTAACACAGATGGTAATAAGGAAGTCTCCATCGGTGCAAGATGTAGACCAGAGCACACAACAGCAAACATAAAGAAATTAATGCGCGGACGTAAAACACAAACAGGAAGGAGTTTTTAAACTTGTACCAAGTTTAAGAACCGGAACATCGACCGGCATAATAGGCTCCCCACGACACCACTGCTGTTTCTCCACGCAACGGATCACATGCTCCATCATCCATGCAAACACAAAAATCCTTCCAAAGACGGAGAGACTGAAATGTAAATCAGATGTTAACATTTGCTCCCGGCTCTGGCCTTTGTTCTGCAGGATGGACGTAATGTGATTATGTACGGTGTTTGGCAGCGTGCTTCAACGTTTTCTGCTTCTCTCTTCTAAGACCAGATCTCACGCACACACACACACACACAGTCGGTAGACTGATATAGTATTAGCCATCAGTATTTTCCACCTCCAGACAGTGACTAGCAACATGTACACTTCACCCAATACTGAATGGCATAAAGGTCCAACGGTGAATTTGGTGACTGGTGTGAGCTGTAACTGACCCCAACCTACAAACTGCAGCGGGCCCAAAGAGGTGAGAGGCCCCAAGAATTTGATTTAACTTTATTCTGTGTTGCTGCTGCTGATGCTGCAGGGCCAAACAAAGCTTAAACGGCTGAGCTTACTTTAGGCGAGGTAACAACACCAAAGTAAACTAAGAAGAAGAAAAAGGAAAACAAAAAAAAAAAGGCTATAGCAACAAAAATGGTTCCTGACATACAGCAGGTAAAGAGGAGTCATGTGTTTTAATTCATTGATCTAGGAGCTTCTTAGGAAAATGCTGATTATTACACAGAGAAGTGATGCACATTTTAATAACACACTTTATGTAAAGGTCTACCACCAATGTGTAATATGCTTTTCTGTTAAAGGGAGACTTATATTTATTTTCCAGGCACATATGCCATTTGATAGCACAGTCAAGTAACTATGTCACTTTCCATTGTTATAAAAATATCACGTATATATCAAATGTGACTTAAAAGAAAATGAAGCTCTGCCTCCAGGAAGTCAACATAACATCACTCCTCCATTAACCCTTTAACAACCTTATCACCACCATTGCACTAAGTAGCTGCTATAATGAGCTCAGCAGATGCAGTTGTTCTACCAGGTGTTTGCTAATTGCTGCTGGCTAGTCTGAAGGATAGCTGCTCCATCGGGCAGAAGCTCAGAAGCTTGGAACCTGCAGCGCAGAGGAGGAGCTTCGTCCTCAAAGGCGGAGCTTGGTCCAACCGGGCATTTTGCACAGCTCAGTGGTTGCCATGGAGATTAAAGGATTGCTAAAACATGCACGAGAGGATCAAAGCACCACTCCAGGTATGTTTTTGATGACTAAGTAACAAAGCATGATGTAAAGCTAAAAAAAAATAAAAAAATCTATTTTCACATAACACTGCTGCTTTAAAAAGAAGGCAATAAGAAGAAAAGTTACCAACCAAAGGGTGGTAACTTTTATTATGGTATTTTATTATGAGAAAAAATTGTGTGTGAGTCTGTAAGGTAACAATGTTTGTGTGTCTGAGATATCTTTTCCATAGCTTCATTATATTGTCTCAGTTGGTCAAAAAAAGTGAGTGAATCAAAACATAAAAAATGAAGTAAAAGGAATTGTTTTCAGCTCATATTTCAAATGCGGTTACATATCCCTAGCTCCCCTTTAGCCACCTCAGTTTTGTTCAGGAAAAAAAATAAAATAAATAAAGCTCAAGAATGATGTAAACTACAAGAGCCAAAGGAGACACAGAAATTTCTAAAATGCAAGTTGCCTTAAAAATTAAGCAGCCTACGATTCCCAAGAGCTGCCGCAAGAGTTCTGACAGTTTTCCTTTGTTTAATTCACTAGAGCAGCAGCCACACGTAGTTTGGAAATTTACTGTGATTTAGAAATGTTCATTCTTACATTTACAGCCTCCAGGCACAACCTGGAAAGTTTCAGACCGAAAGGGAATGGAAAAAAATTGCAACGTTACGGTAACAGTAGCATCAAGTTTCAAACAAAGAGGATCAGTCTGCTCCCACATATTCCAAATAAAGTTCTCAATACTGAAAGGTATTATTACAGTAGTGTTCATACCACAACTTTACAGACAGTGAATAAAAAGAAAAATATGCAATTTTTTCCTCACTGTCTGAAGTGAAATTAGACCAAACTTCTTGTGTTTTAAATGAGTTAGAATTTCCAGAATTATTCCTATTTACTAAATACAACTATTATGACTGAGGTGAGTCATAATACAACTAATAATAGTTGTATATTATAACAACTATTAATATTTGTAATAAAGGTATCTGGAACAATTTCCAGAGACCTTTAAGCATCTGGAAATTGTTCCAGAGGAAGTTTGGCCGATTTCACTTAAGATTTCACAATGAGAAAAAATGGTGGATGTGTTTTATTTGTTTGTTTTTGTTTTGTTTTTTTATTTGATGTACGTAAACTTCTGGTTTCAGCTGTATGTGATTTCAATCAAAATGATGGACCATGTTACACAGCTGAGCAAAAAAAAATAAAGTTTCACATGCAGCCTTTTTCTCTTATGGTGAATAAAAAAGGTCATGCAGAGGACATAAACTTTGAGGCAAGAACACAACCAGAACACCTTTTGTAGTAAAACCAGATTCCCTCAATGGAAAAATAAATTAGGACTTATTAGCTTGCCTTACCACTAGGTAATCAACAGTTGTCTATAATAACTGTCTGCAGCACTAGAACTTTATGTAGACCAGGTCAAACATATATTCAAATCACCCATGAGCCAAAAGTTTATTTTTCTTATAGCCTCAATATTTTTAAGACTGGATCACAACATAAAAAAATAGATTTATGTCCAGTGGGCTATAAATGTTGGTTGACAGATGCAAATAGTAGCAAATGTCAAAAAATGCCGTAAACAGTTACAAACGGCATAAATAATGCAAACTCCAAAACATATGCTGCTATTGTAGAAAATAAGATTGAACCAAATGGAAAAAATAAAAACTGCTGCAACCAAAGGTAAGAGAAGCAGAAGGGGAAAATGGTAAAAACAGTAAAGTATGAAACACTGCAAACCTGCTCCACAAAATGGAAGTGCTCCAGACCACTAGGGGGAGTCGATCACTAAATCACACAGGGACCAGACCCTCAGAAAATACAGCATGACTTGATTGAATGGGAAACTCTCTGCTGGACATGGCCACTTAATATCTGGAGAAGCACAGAGTTTTTGACAATATCACAGAAAAGCTGCATATTTACATAACGGTAATGTTACCTGCTCCAGACTCCCCCTTGTGGTCTGGGGGAGTTTGTAGCGTTTTATACTTGTTGTTGCTATTTGTGGCATTTTCCATTAAGCTTCTATTTCTTGTGGTATTTTTTAGTTTCATTTGTTTTGTTTTCTTCCATTTGTATGTTTTGGAGTTTTTTACCGTTTGAGGTGCAATCACATGACCTGTTGACAATAGTAGGTGTAGGAGAAGCTGATCATTTAAAAACTAAAACTGCTCTTGAAAAGACTGTTAATGCCATGTTTCAAACAATTACTCACTGACAAAAAATTTAAAAAAAATTAAATATGGACTTTTTAATTTCCACACCCAAACCTGACATGAATCCATTCAGCTTTGCAGTGAAAGGTCCCAGAGATGGAGAGAGGAAAACCTTAGCAGCTGGATATAATGGCCACTTATCTGTATGATTTATTCCCCACATATTTTCCTAAAGTTATGACAATTTAACATCGATAGTCTTTAACTGAAAAACAAAAAGTGCTGCTTCAACCTTCTGCCATCTTCCTCCAATGCAAAGCCTCCATCTCATCCCTCATCTGTCCACCCCCACACAAGATTCCTACCTGCTATATTATCACTCCTTTAAAATGATGTATTTTTCCACATTTTCGGTGTGGTTTCTCACGCATTGGAAATATGACAATAAATGTGAATACTGAGGCAAGTTTCTTAAAACTGTAGAAAAGTAGAGGCGTTGACAAGAGGAGTTGCTCAGGTCTACTAAGTAAATCACAGGGATACTGCCAAATGGGTGAACGTGTAATTTCTGAACAAAAAAAAAAAAACAATTTACCAAAAAACATATTTTTGTCCCTGTACTTTGAAAGTAGCTGAAGTAGTGCTGGAAACGATTGGTTCCCCAATGTGCATTCACAATCAGAGTAAAATCAACATACAGTAATAATCCAGAGCATGCCAGTCAGATGAAGTGTGAGGATGAGAAAATGATTGCCATTATATTAATGATGCCAACTTTTACACTACTTATATACAGCTGAGACACATCACCACCGTCTCTCACTTTTCACTCTACAAATGTATAAATACAGAGCTAAACTGAATTCAGCTACGATTTTCAGAACTTTTGTTCACTTTCTTTTCTATTTGCAAAAAAAAAGAAAGCATTTTTAGTTAGATCATATTGTTCAAATGGGGCAGGGAAAAAACATTTTACATAATGAAAGAGTTCATTATGTAAAATGAACTCTTTTTTTTTTAAGCTTTCCATAGGGTTATAATGTTACTCTCTCATCTAAAACATACCTGGAGTGTTGCTTTAATTCTTTCATGCAAGTTTGAGAAATCTTTTAATCTCCCATGGCAACCATTGAGCTGTGCAAAACGCCCGGGTGGACCTAGCCCCGCCTTCAAAAACTAAACTCCTCCTAGGAAACACAGTTTCCAAGTTTCTGAGCTACTGCCTCAAACCCACAATCAGTTCTTTCAGACTAGCTAGCATCAATTAGCACACACTTGGTGGAACATCTGCTAAGCTCATTATACGAGCTACTTCTCAGAGCAATGCTGGCAAAAACATTAAAAGGTTAACAGAGGAGCCATGTTGTGATGACTTCCTGGAGGTGGAGTTTCAGAAAGAGCAGGAGATTTTAAAGAGACAGATGCCTAATTTCAAGGCATAAATTAGAAAGTCAGATTTCTTTTAAATCATATGTGATATATGAAGATAGCATTTTTATAACAATTGAAGTTACTTGATTATGCTATAAAATGATGCTATGTGCCTAGAAAACACATAAAACTTCCCCATTAAGTCAAAGAATGTAGAAATAATGAAATAAACCAACATATTAACCTGATTTCAGCTGGACTCTGTAACTCATCGGTGAATTTGGGTTAATAATGGCTCTTTTTCATCGTGACAAAGAGCACCAACAGTCATCTGTCATTGTCTGGCAGAGCGAGGATCCTGTTCTGGGAGTCGCACCACCTGCTGCAGGTGGAATCAATGCAGAGTGGCAGGTAGTCACCAGACGGCGAGCTCTCACAGTTCTGCCTGTGTTTTTCTAAATCAAAGCTTACACCCCCATCAGACCCCTGGTCCTTCACCGAGCGCAAACCGCAGAAAACGGTTTCATTTACCAAACATGTCTGACTGTTCCTTTTTACAGCCATCCCATGCAAATGGAGCACAACCTACCGGCCGTAATATCACTGCTGTCTAAAATCAAGTGCGATAACATTAGTGAGGCAGGGTGCTGGGGTTTTCATTGAAGAAGAAGAAGAAGAAGAAAAAAATACCTAAGCCACTTCTTTTCATAGTTTAACCCAAGCAAACTGAATCTAAAGTAGCGTTTGAGGCGGATGTTGACGCTGTCCCCATGCTACAAGTTAGAAAGCCCACTCTGACAGCAATCACCAACCGAACGGCTCAAATCACAGCACTATTGTTTGTCCGAAACCACAATCAGAGCCATATTGTTGGAAGCCATGCTCGACAAAAAGGGCCTGCGGTTCGGCAACACAATTAAACGCCCTAGGACAGTGAGCCGCAGCAGTCGCAACGCTGATAAAACGAATAAGAGTTTTGTGTGGAACAACAATGAAAGGCTCAAACTGAGGCGGCCTTGCTCAGAGCAGTTAAAAGTGGGAAGGACTCCGAAAACTCACAGAGTACAAGACAACATTCCACTATATGAGGAAGAACCAAAGTTATAAAAAAAAGGAGGAACAATTTTAATCTTTTCCAAGCAATAATAATCTTCAAACTATCTTCAGAAACATTCACAAAAAATACTATATTTCTAGTGTAAGTACACATCAGTGCTGCACGTAGAGATTCCTCATACAAGATGCATGGGTTGTGTAAAAACCCAACACTGCCTTTGTAATGGTGTGAGTTGCCAAAACAACAAAAAAGACCAATGTGAGGACAACAGTGCATTCACACCAAGTCCTTCAGTCCACTTTAACAAAACTCCAGTTTGTTTGCCGGGAACGTCTGGTTAGTTTGGGGAGATGTGTAACCCAACTTCAATCTGAACCAAAAAAGTGAACTTTGGTCCGTCTACAAACCTCGGTCTCAGTTTGTTTGAAGTAAACCGTAGCGTAGTTTCAATGTATATGTAAGTACCACGCAGACTGGAGATTGCTCCAAAAGCAAGAAGTGGGCCAACACACAGGGCATTCTGGGTAAATACAACCAAAACAAATGTGCTAGCAGGAGAAATATCTCGTGGTGTTTTACCAACAACAAAAGAGAAATCCTACACCAGCTGAAATCTGACAACACTCTATTGTTGTTTATATGTCCTGAAGAAGGAAGTTGGGTCACTGTCTTCTTCAGAGGTTTTTGTGTCGTTTTCTTCAATGGTTCTTGATGCAGTGATACCACAGGTGAGGAGGTGAACAGGTTACTCAAAGGGTTTGGTTTGTCTGACACAGTGCAATGTGAAAGAGAACAACAGCTGGAAATGTAAGAAATGTTGCAGTTTGGTTCCCAACAGAACCGATTGTACCGGACTATCAGGTGTGACAACATCCGTAGGGTGAGTAGTACATTTACTGGTGACTTAATACCTGGATGCCACACAGATACTGAGGTAAAAATAACACTAGCAATTATGAACACAGAAAAGAGGAAACATAAGATGAGAAAATATACTCAAACCAAGTAAGCTAAGCTCAAAGTCCAACAGATCGTGATAGGCTTGTCTTTTCATATCTATAAAATATTATAAAATATCAAAAAAATAAACAGGGATACTGGAAAACGAGCCAACAGAAAGAGTTATAAATAGCTTCAGGAGACATTTTGTTGTTGCTCAACAACTATGACGTCCTGTTAGGTGTTCAGGTTTAACGCTACCTGCCCAGTCAAAGTCCAACCTTCATCTCCTCTAGTTGCACCAGAACATTTAAAAAATGTTTAAGTGAACCTCTGATATCCCTCAGCCCAGCCTCTTTAACACACATCCTGTTTCGCAAATAAACATAAAGGATGAATAGCGGCGCCATCAGCCGGGATGCTGACACGTTGTTATTCCCAATCAGAGCAGAGGCTGCAGATCCAGGATGATTACAACCTGTTTACAGCTGTGATTATACAGGAACCAGCAGGGCTGAGTGTTTAAAGTAAACCTGGGACATCTTCATAAAAAAAAGAAAAAGACAAAAACATTTTCTTCAAAAAATTAAAGTATGTCAGCAAACACACAAATGCAAACAACTGCAAACAAAAATAAACCACATTTGAGTTTCATAACTGGTCATAAGATGAAATCCTCGGTCAGAATGTAAAACGGGTTTTAAAAAGTCTGATTTCTGATGTTCCTTAGAATGATGATACCCAGCAAAGACTTGATCTCATTTGTATTTCACTTTTACAACAGACTACTAGAGCCACGCGAAGAAAATAAAAATAAAATAAAATTGAGAAGTCACAGTATTATGAGAAGTTGTAGTATTAAGAGAATAAAGTTGAAATAACTTTTATGAGAAAAAAGTCAGAATGTTATGAGATTAGGTCATTGTATCGCAGGAATACAGTCACAAAGTTATAGTGTTACAAGAATAAAATCATAACATGAATATGTCATGAAGAATATGACTGTTAATTAAATATTGGCTATTTTTATCTTATAAAATTTTATTGCAGTGATATGGATTTATAATCGTGTTATTTCGACATTCTCGTAAAATGAATTCCTTCTTGTAATACAATGACTTGATTTTGTAATATGACTATATTCTTGTATGTTTAATTGTCATAAGGAGTGTTGGTTTGGTGGTGGTGAGGAGAGACGCTGAGACCCAGGTCATGGTGATGATGATGAGTTTAATGGAGAAAATGCTCACACAGTCCAAAACAGGCGGCACGGCAGAGAACTAGCACACAGCTAAACACCGGTAGCTACTGAACGACAGGACTGAAAACGAGAGCAGACACTAGCAGGACTATACAGTTCCACTGGCAAGAAAACAACATAAGACAAACTTAGCCATACGTAAGACAAGGACCTGACGAAGAACACAGACAACAGGTGAGACTAAATACACATGGGGTAATCAAGGGAATGAGACACACCTGGGAGACAATCAACGGGGAGGACAGGACAGAGACTCACATGGAAACAGAATCACACAGAAAAACTCAAAACACACAGAAACACAGAGGATGACATTAATATCATACTGTTACCACTTTCTTGTATTATTTCCAGTTTCTTCTGGTAATAGTATGAATATATCATAATATTTCAACTTTAATCTAGTAATATGACTATATTCTCAAACAAGTTTATTCATATTATTTCTTGAGTTATTTTGATTTTTTTTCTCATAATGCTGCATCTTTGTTCGACTTCTTCCTAGTAATATTATGACTTCATTCTCATACACGTTTATTCTGGAAATATATTATGTCTTTGTTCTTGTAATTTTTCATTAATTCCCATAATCCTATTGGCCTTTATGTGGCCTCAAACACTCAGTCGGTACATTTTGCCCAAATATTTTCCAGGAGCTTCAACGTGAAGTTGGAACGTTGATCTCTGAAGCAAACCTCATTGACTGTGGTGAAAAAGACGTCGATAGTACATAAACATTCAATTATTCCGACATTAAAATTCCACAATTCCTTTATTGCATGCATTACATGCCTCGCAGTGTATTGTGTGTGTGGTGGACAGCCAGCAGCGGCATTATGAAAGCAGCATCACCACCCACTCTGCAGGAGCGTGTTGTTGTGGTGAATAATGAAAGCACTGGCTGCCACTACAGGGAGAAGCTAACTGTCAAACCTGGCTCAGTGCAGTCTGATTAACTTCAGCTCTGATGCTATCTGACACTAATGGTGCCCACCATGTCTTAACATTTGCAGAAAAAATAATAATAATGAGGGGAGCCGCGCTGCACTAGTCCAACCGCAGCCACCGTCTAACACTGGTCGCCGTAATGCTGCAACAAAAGGCGAAAATTTCACTTGTTTTCTTCTTCGTTTTTGCAGCGCGCTCCTGCCACAAGGTTATTTCCATAAACTCTGCCTCGGGCGCCGTGCACCAACCCTTCTGAGAACAGGGGCTGCTGTCACTTCCAAAGCCTGTCAGAAATTGCCACATGCTTAGCAGTTTCTGGAAAAAAAAACAACAACAAACAAACCAACAAAACAGTCGGAGTGGAGAAACAGAAACTAAAATACCGGACTCCCTTCATTTATCAGGGCAAGAAAAAAAAAAAGATTTCTGCTCCCACACAAAGTTTTTCTGCACTGTGGCAGAGCAGAGCATCTGTCTACTTCAAGTAATATTCTGGACTGAAAGTTATTATCAACTTCAACATCAACTTTTACTTTACAAAGTTGGTGGAAAATACAGAATTTAGTTACTTAGTAATTTTAATGTTTAAAGAGGAAGTTTAATGTGCTTTCTCGGTGCAAAGTGCTTTTTTACAGCACAATATGGTAAATATGTTAACTTCAGTTGTTATAAAAATGCCAACTATATCAAACATGACTGAAGAGAAATTTTACTGCCTGATTTACTCCTTGAAATTGGGCCTCTGTCTCTTTAAGAAGCTCCTGCTCTTTCTGAAACCCCGCCTTCAGGATGTTGTCACAACATGGCAAATTTTTTTAGCAAAATTTTTACCAGCGTTGCACTGAACAGTATCTCCTAAAATGACCTCAGCAGATGTTCCACCAGGTGTTTCCTAATTGCTGCCGGCTAGTCTGAAGGACCTGAGTGAGGAAGTTGTGGGGGAGGGGCTGCTGTGTGAGGCGGAAGCTTAGAAACTACATATTTGAGGAGGACTTTTGTCCTTCAAGGCGGGGCTAGGGCCACCTTGGCGTTTTGCACAGCAGGATGGTTGCCATAGGAGATTAGAGGATTTCTCAAACATTCATGAAAGAATCAAAGCAACACTCCAGGTATGTTTCAAAGAAAGTTTCCAAAACATCAAATATTGAATATTTGATGCACTGAGTTCAAAATTTTAGTATTGTGACAATCCTAGTCCCTTGTTGAACACAAACCTATCAAAAATCACAATGTCTCAGACTCAAACTACATTTTTTTTACTGGTTCCACTAAAGTCTTCCATTAATAAAAATTTGATATTAATAAAGCGGCCATCACCCACACACTCTGTGTGTCTAATTCTTTATGAATTTTCGTAACGTCTGAGCTGTGGAGGGAGCCTGGAACGGTTCACTCCCACGCTGCTGGTGTGTGCAGATCGGCCTCTCACACACATCACAGCCTCTGTCTCGAAAACCTGAGGGCTGACGGTCGGTATGCTAGCTGAGTGTTTCACAACGGATCCGCTTGTATTCATCTGGAGCTTCTTAGCAGCGCAGACTTTAAAACATGTTAAAGGAACGGCAGGGATCAATGAAAATGATCCCTGCATGGCTGCATCCTCGGTCCGGATGAGTCAGCGCTCTGGAGGAGAGGAGACAGGCGGTTCTTAACTCCAAACACCAAAGCCTACCAGATTTTTTTTTTTTTTTGGGGGGGGGAGGGGAGAGGTGAGGGGAGTCTTTTGGAAAAGGTTCATTTAAATGCTTAAATCCAATGTAATTGAAAATATCACATTTACTTATTCCAAATGTTTTGCTACAGCCAGCTAGACGGCATTCATTCAAAAAATAATGTTAAACTTTAAGTGCAAAAATGTTACACTAGTTAAATTAATATTACGTATTACCTTTAGAGTGTACAGACAGGATAATCTTGAAAGAAAACCTGTTGGAAGTTGAAAAACATGCGAAAATACAAAGCAGTGTAACTTTTGAGCAGGACAGTAATTTTACCTTCGGATGATTTTTATGATCAAATTCTGCCGTTTGCACATTGAACTGATATTAAATTCACCCGAGGACTGTTATAACTGTTTTCAACTGCGATGTTCAACTTCAACTGGACAGATCAACACTCGTACACGCCCGCTGTATGCAGTAATGATGTTGAGCTGATCCAAGGAAATCTTTAACAAACTGCAGTCGCCTTTGGTTTTTCCCGGCAACACGTCAAACTGTTTTCAATTCCAGTCAGGGTGGCACTGGGGCCAAACAAAATGGAGCGATATTGCTGTCACCGGCTGTCAACCCTTTAATAACTGAGAGCTTCTTTTCTGTTCTCATATGCTGACAGGAATGCAGATATTACCTCTGCTGGTTTTATTGTCCCCTCTGTCTGATCTCCTCCTCTTGCCTCTCCCACCCTTAGTGCCACAGTCAAATAAGATAGCTCTTCTCCATCCTCAATTTTTTTATTTTTTTTATTTCTACCTCTCAGCACTCTTCTTTCCTGTTACTAAGCACTCAGGCTCTGCTGAGGCTCCTCTCTTTCCCCTCCTCCTGCCCCCTTCTTCTGATCTGCAAGGCTCCTCGTGTCTACTAAGTCACTCTAATCTTACAACATCAGCTCTGTAATGCACCTCATTATGAGTGGTGGGCATGGCAATCAGAGTTATAAACCCTCGCTCTCCTCCAAGCCTCATCTCTCTTAAATCCACTTTAATTCGAGCTCCGGAGTGCCGCAAACAGATTCCTGGAGGATGCTAAACTTATTCAAGGCCATGGCTCCAGGATCAGGCAGATTCCCACACACTCCCCACAGCTTCAGCCACACACACACACACGCGCACACGCACACACACACACACACGCACACACACACACACACAGCACAGGTTCATATGGTGCACGCCAATGCTGATGTTATTTAGTGGATTTCATGAAAATGTTGCTTATGTTTTAGAAGCAGATTTTCTGACTTCATACTGAAAATAGGGTGAGATCCTGCTGTGTAAGGTGTGAAAGTCTGCCCTGGATTCATGGAGATATGAGAATCAGCCACAAGCTACTGCTGCTGCTGTGAGCAGGTTATTTAACCACGGTTTAACTTAAAGGGACAGTATTATGTTAATTTCCAGGCAAATAGTGCCATTTTATAACTAAATCAAGTAACTATGTTAACTTCAGTTATAAAAGTACTGTATATATCAAATATGACTTGAAAGGAATTTGACATCATCATTTAAGGACTTGAAATTGGGCCTCTGTCTGTTTAAATACCTGTTCTTTCTGAAACTCTGTCTTCAGAAAGTCATCACAACAGCGCTCCTCTATTCACCCTTTAACAACATTTTTACCAACATTTTTCACCTCCTGTAATGAGCTCAACTGATGTTTCTCGTAGAGTTTGGTAATTGCTGTTGGCTAGTCTGAAGGAACAGAGTGGGGGAGAGGTGCTCCGTTAGGTGAAAACTTGGAAACTGCAGCTCAGAGGCAGAGCTTTGTTGGTAAATGTGGGGCTACGTCCAACCAGACGTTTAGCACAGCTGAATGGCTGCAAAGGGAGACTGAAGGATTTCTCAAACATGTATGAAAGAAGCGAGAAAAAAACTCAAAGGATGTTTTTGATGAGGGAATAAGATCATAACATGATGGAAAGCTCAGAAAATGTTATTTTACTTAATGCTTCCCCTTTAATGGTTACGTATACAGCATTTTTTATGCACCAATAAACTTTAAAAACCAAACAAATGATAAAGTAGAACTGCAAGCAGTTAACGGGTTCCAAACCCAACCCACCAAGTCGGCCCTTTGCCCCCCTCCTCCTGCATCTCACTGTTTTGCCTTCGCTTCAATGGAAAGGTCAAAGTTCATCAAAGGGCAACACAGAGACACACATGATAGGCCACCATGCACAAACACTTATACCTGAAGGTAGAAACTAGTTGATGTATATATCTTTTTTTCAGACTGTGGGAAGAAGCCAGAGAACCTCTGCATGAACAAAGAGAACATGGAGATTTCATGCAGAAAGACCTCAAGCCCAGATTCAAACCCACGACCCAATACGTTTCATATTGAAGGAAAAATAGCAGTGCGCAGTATAACAAGACAGGCTTGGTTTTTTTATATGTATATTTTTCAGTGTAAAAAATCCACTCACAATTCCTTTTTAAATATTGCAAGGTATGAAGTTCACCTTGGGTCCTTTTTCTGTTCTCTCCATAAACAGAATCTTGCAGCCATTGGACCTTTTTGCTTTTAAAAGCGTTCACTTAAGGCCTAACAACATACATTCTATTCCTGCCACACGGTGATAGATTAACCTTTACCTCAGGCCCTGGGGCTTTGTCCTATAGCACAGCAAACGCACTATTCTTCTTGGCTTGCAGACTATAGCAGCGCCGATAAAACTCAAGCTCTAGTAGTTCTCATAAATAATGTCCAAGCATAATTTATGATAGGTACACATTAGAGAATTAGTATAAGTAGAATAACTTACCAGCAAGCCTAAATAATTACTAGCTAATGAAGAATTTAGTATGTAGTATTTCAGAAAAAACAAAATCTTAGAGATCTACATTTATACTACAGTGAATAAAAGTCAAGAACATTGTAAATACAATTCCATTTTTTAAAAATCGCAAAATAGTCAAAATGTTTTTTTTTTCTTTTCAGTTTTATAATTTAACTTTTATTTACCAGGACAAAAGCCCATTGAGATTAAAATCCTCTTTTTCAAGAGAGTTCTGACCAAGAGGCAGCAACAAATACAGCAAAAAAAAAAAAGAAATTGCTAAGCCATAAAAAACACAGGTACATGTTATTGTATCGTCCTTCAAAGTTTTTAGTTTGGATTTAAAAGCACTAAACGAGATGAATTCAGCCAATCTAAGACTTTCTTGTAAGAAGTTCAAAGAAAAGGGAGCAGAGTGAACCACAGCCTTCTTACCCAATTCAGTTTGAGCAAACAGAGTGCAATCACTGAAATTATGATTGAAAAAAATCTCCACAGCTTTGTGATTTAGCTGAATTTCCATCGAGTTGAGCCGTTTGAGAAGCTGAAATACCTAGATGCAACGCTACTTGACAGTGTTGGCTATTGCTTGCAAGGCAGCCAATCCAGGATGGTGAGTTATTTTCACTGGCGCCGATTGGTTGTAGCGTCAAGAGCAAAAATCAGAAAGACGGCAAATGTTAGCTTCTGGAGGAGAGCAAAGATGGCTTCCACTGTGTGCATTAAGAGGTTCACACACATTAAGTTATAGTTGGCGCTTTAAAAGGGGCGGTTCTAAACATTTTTCGATGAGATCTGACCTATTCATTGTGGGTGGATGTGGTAACTCCACCAATACTGGACAGATCTACTGTACATACATAGTTTTTGTCATTGGGTTAATCTGTTCACATATGTTTTATTAGGTGTGTTCTGTTCTTAGATGGTGTGAATATTGTCTGAACGGATGCTTGGATGTCTCTGCTTGCTGTCTGACGGTGGCATCGCTGTAAGCAGATGTGACTGAATCAAAGAGACCCGACCTTCATACTGAGGTTGTTTATCACTTAACCACAATCCCAACAACGTTTCTACATCAGCAATCAGACAGCAACTGCTCAGGTGCAATCAATGAGTTCTTCTGATAGAAGACATGCTTTGACAAACAATGGATTTACCATCTTCTGTGCTGTAAACAAAAAAAAAGACAATGACTCCTGCAAACACACTCTGCCCTGCTAGAAACTGCTTTCAGTGCGCCATACTTTAGCTGAGCTCCAGATGAATTCTCCCTGCTAAGTGCATAACGCGTACATGTGCTGGTTCATGTCCTGACAGGTTGATTCATGAGCTTAATCCCTCCAATTGGGTTTCCTATCGATCAGTTCGACTGAGGGGCTTTTGCTGACCGTGGCCTGGGAGCCAGAGAGCAGTTATCGCTAAGATATACATACGGCAGCGGAGGAGTATTACAGTCAGGAATTAGTTACAGATTAAGTTTAATGCTCAACATTTCCATATGTTCCGCACATGTTCCATGTCCTATCTATACGTCTAAAGCAGGGGTCCCCAAACTTTTTCCTGTGAGGGCCACATAACTTGTCCCTTCTCTGGTGGGGGGCCGGAGTCAGTTTGTAACAGAAATGGTGCATAGGCACTCCTGCACGATTGCAGGAGTGCCTATGTAAAAATATATTGTTTTCCAGAAAGCACAATCAAATAACCCTCTCTGGATTCTTCACAGAACAAGTCAGGAAATAAATAATAACACTATTAATGAAATAAATAACCAAATAACCCTCTCTGGGTTCTTTACAGAAAAAATCCAGGAAGGATTGAAGTCCGTATTTTTCCCAACTATGAGCCTCACCGGACTATAAACCACAACCCCAAAGTTTTTTTTTTTAAAACCAGTAAACACACATATAAGCCTTTCCACAATGATGCAGCAGCAGCAGAGGGGAGCGGACAGCCAACATTTTAGTCATAACAGGTCAATTGAATATCACATTTAAATTACGTTAAACTGAACTGATTACGGTAGTTTCCGAATGGTAACTGTAACAGTAAAAGTGCTGATCCTTCGTGTCCTAGCATTTGCTAAATGAAAATGGGCGCTTTCTTCTTCTTCTTTAGATTTCAACAGCAGCTTGCATCCATTATTGTTGCACTACTGCCATCTACTGGATCCTAATGTCTATACCTCAAATTCTCATAATGATCCCAGTATTATTTAAAAATGATTCACTTTGTAATGGTCTCGCTATGGTGTCTTGTACCAAAACTAACCATCAGCCAAACTCATTTCACACGAGTCAGGATTAATTAGTTCTTCCTTTATTTCCATGTAGAATGGAGTGAAACTGTCAAAACACAAACAACTCAGGATGAGCTCAGAGCAGCTTACGTGTTTTACATTCAGTTACATACATTAGAAGTACATCTGATGCAACAGCTACTTCAGAATGCTATGAGCTGCAATGCTACGTAACGACCTGAGAAATCTTAGCAGCCTGCTAGTTGGCAATGACGTAGCACATAATCAAATCGCCCGCAGGTATTTCCAAAACTAATTCAATAAACAATTACTTCTTTTATCATATGTTAACATAAAGGCTCGTTTTGAAGTATAAGCTGCTACTTACAGGCATTGCTTCGAAGAACTCGACCTGGAATGCGGCATTCATAACAGACGCGTGTGTTCATCTGCTCTACCGCTAGCAAACAACCGTACTGAATAAATAACATAAAAGTGAAGTAGTTCCCTAAAAGTCCAACAGATGGCAGCAATGGGCCATGCAAAACAAAACACCCACAGTTTACAGGACAAATTTCCGGCTAAAGAGCCCCCAGGTGGTTGAAGAAAAATCCACGTATGAACCGGAAAATACAATATATGAAAAAAAATATCTGAATGCTCTCTGGTATTGTTCAGGGGGCCGGACCAAATGTGGAGGCGGGCCGGATCCGGCCCGCGGGCCGTAGTTTGGGGACCCCTGGTCTAAAGGGAGAAAAACAATCAATTACCCCGACTGATTCTTTTTGCTTAGTTCCAGTGCAACTTTTTGTTTGCCTACAGATTTTTTTTTACTGCTTCAGCATATTCCACTTTACTGATAGTTCGTATATACAATATACTGAATAACATCTTTTTCCATGTGATAAATTATTCTGTTTTCACATCTGGTCAGATCAGATATTTACTCGGTCTCATTCAGTTTGATAGAGACCGTCCAGCACTGGTTGTGCAAGATGGAGGATCTGAAATATTGCGTCTGTGAAGCGGCTGATTCTGCTGGAAGCTCAGTGTCTGTCATGATGATGGATGGTCAATCTGTATCGTTTATTTTTCCTTTAAGGTTTACACAGAGGCGAACACACAAGGCTTCACTATATGGAGGGATGAATCAGACAAGTACCAGCGGAGAGTTCAGTAACCAACTGTGCTAATGTTGCTTTGATCTGGTTAAAACAATGTCATATTTCACAAATAATAATAATGTAACAAGCTGTAATTTATATACCTCCAGATAATTTAGTAAAGACGTAATTTAACAAGAAGAATTTTACAGTCTGTGTTTTACCTTACCAAGTAAACACAGCTCATTCTGTTGCAACATCTCGGTTTCCGTGATGTGATTTGTTCACAACCCCAAAAATGCCAAATATCATTTTATAATCAAGTGATCTATTGAACATACTATACGAGGAACTGTGGTGGGAACACTTCCACTGATCTGCTAATTCTGAGTTAATTTTTCATCTAGCACTTGTGCCAACTTAGAAAACGTTTCCCCTAAATGAAGTGTTCTGGATAAATTCTAAAGCACTGATTTATTTGATTTATTTGACTGTTTTGTAAATCTTCAGTTGAATAAAATTAGACATCTGTGTTGAAGTTGTTAAGAGTTCTTCACACAGACATTTGCATTCATGCTCTAATTTTGAAGTGGATGAAAGACAGAGCAGTTGCTTTTCCTTTCATGTTTTTTTCTCTTTAAAAAAAAGAACATGAACATGTTTTATCTTGTTTTTATATCTCGTACAGAAACAAGATAAAACACGGACAGTTGAGAACCAGATATAAACATGAATGCAATATCCAACAGCTTTATGGAACATGTAAATTATAAAGTGAAAATTAAATTGGTGCTCAAGTCTTTCAAGGACAGATATAATTAGAATTCAAGCTAGTGCTTTAGCATTAGCTTCCGCAAAACAAGCTAATGCTAAATCCACTAACTAGTGCTTTAGCATTATTTAGTGGAACTAATATTTATCATTAATGACAAAGGGTTAGCACAGCTAGCTATTTAGTTAGTGATCCACGCCACTGATAAAAAAAGCATGTAAACCACTTTTTATGAGAAAATAAGTTACAACTGGATTTGCGTTTGACACCCAAGTTGACACTTAACTGGTCAGTGTTACTAAAGGAAGTCAGCTTCATCACTTTGTGTTGTTCTATCACAAAAAAATCCCACCCAAATAAATTACATCTTGTGGTTAAGTGACTAAATGGAGGATAAAGTCAGAGCAGCTCGTATGATATGGCAAGACATTGCGCTAATTAATGTCTGTTGTGTTCTCAGTAAGAATAATGAAAAAAAAAGCATGCTGGGAACTTGGAGAATAAACGCAGGCAAGTCACATTAGAGTAAAAAATTGAACGCTGTATGGAATTGTGATGACTTGCTGTAATTATCCGGCAGCAGCTGCTGGTAATAAGCTGAGGGTATTAGCAAAGGCTCCTTCTAAAACCATGGAGCTACAAGACACCAAGATCACTTCCACAGCCAGAACCAAGATTCCTGATCACATACTTCACCACACTTGGTGTTCCAGTGAAGTGTCAGCATCACATTGACCTTTTCTCAGCTCCATTCATGAAGGTAGAGTAACTTTGAGACGGCCATTTTGGACGAAACATCACCTCCAAAGGATAAAATGTTGATTAACGACAGAATGAAACGAGAAAGGGCACCAACTAAAAATACTAAAATGTCATGCACCAGTCATCCCTGTTTCTCAAAGCTGCTCTCCATCTTGTTCTGCATTCATGCACTCACACTGTGTGTTTTATCAAAAAGGGCTCCACACTGGAGCAAATGTGAATTAATGAATGAAGACACCGTCTTTAAAAACACTCATCTCCATTTTTTTAAAGCTGGCCCCGAGTTCCTCTTTGAAGAACTCCGATCAAATTACAGCTAATCAGTAAATAGAGGAAGTAAATCATCTCTGTGATGTAATCTCAAAGCAAGATAGAAAGATTAAGTTACTTTTTTTTTTTTTAGGCAAGGGAAATCAAATCTGAATGCTGGAGGTCTGCGCTACTTGTGTGTGATTTGAGGATAAGAGTTACAGACTGCTCATCGCTGTCTTTAAAATTACTTTGAGACTAATGGAAGCGGAGCCGGTTAATCTTCGCATGCTGGCCCCAATGTACATCTAGCAGCGCGTCGCATCTCTTATTCCTAGCATGCAGCCTCCGACGCTGCTCTGCTGAATACACTCGCCCCGGCCATCACACATTATCAGCTTGGCATCGTTTATAACAATCCAATGTAATTTCCAAGCAGTCAAGGTATTACGGTTTAATTTATTTGTTGGAGACGGGACCGGCATGAAATACAGAGGCAGTGGGAGTGAGTGATTGCCAAGACAGGAATTTCTCTAGACTCAAAATAAAAAAATAAAAAATAAAAAAAGAAGGCTACAGGGTTTGTCCAGACACAATCAGTGTTTAATATAGCTGCAAACAATCTCCTTATAATTTTGCATAAAAAAAAAAAACCCAGCATAATACAATTTATAAACAAAGCCACAGACAAACACTGGAAGATACATTCCTGCGTTGTAAAATGCAAGCTGTTTCCATTCTAGAGCTTCTAGTTCTATGCTAGTTTGTATTTTAAACATGTCATTTTATGGCATAAAATGTCAACCTATCTCTCTGCCGATAGGATTGTAGTGTCTATTTTTTTTGTTTACAATATATGTAACATCAGGAATTAAGTGTATCATGTTATATCAAATATGAGCTATTATTATTAAAAATAGATGCTTTCCTGTCCTGTTTGGTCAGGAATATGGGCACAATATCAATTTCCTTCTCCTTCGTTGCTTATCCCATTCCTCATTGGCTTCTTAATTTGCACCTAAAGAGCAGAACAGCAAGCCGCTAGCGGACGGTCAGTTAATTAAGTGGCTTTTATTAACACCACCTGGCTGCTGCTGACCCCGTTAACATCTATAGAAGCCATAAGGGTATAATTAGTCCCCCCCAACTCCTCCTCCAGCATTTTTTTTTTTAAAGTTTATTTTAAATAACTGCTAAAATGTTACTGATTTGAGTTGTATTTAATTCACTTTGGACCAATTTAATATAAGGTGGTTTTAATTAAAACCAAACCATTTTGCAAAATAAATAAAAAGAAAAAAAAAACAGTCAATTCAACCCAATCATAAATATTGGGTCATATCTATCAACCAATTTGATTCGATTTGTAATACAACTAAAATATATCATGCTAATCGTTACAAAAAACAGCTCACAGATTTGAGCTCTAGAATTGGCAGTGATCCTTTCTCCTGAGAAAGCATGTGGTGACAGTGGACAGTTCATCAGATTTAGCTCTTGACTCATAATGAGCATTAATATGTTGATAGAAGAACTTTACAGAAAGATTGTGTCCTTATTTTTCCCCAGTGACTATACCGCACCCACAGGACTCTGCAATCCTAGTAGAGATGTAAGAAAGCTTTTGAATAAATTCAGGTTTTCACATTTTACTTGCAGCAGCATAATCTCACACTGCTTTTCCTCTTGACAAATCCAACCAAATTGTGAAAAGAATGCCTTGGTTTCAAAACATAGCTGCAAAAAAGTAAAGTGAGAGTAAAAACCCTCCTGCTGCACTGCATCCAAAACAAGTGGAACTGTCAGAAAAAAACAACTTAAAAAAAATCTGATTAAAATGATTCAAACAACAACAAAACTGCTTCCAAGATGGATAAAATGAAGTAAGACGATGAGATCAAGCGCTCTCTTTGCTCTTCCAGGTAGTCGAGCAAAGGTAATTAATAAATTACTTCTTTTTTTTTCCCCTGGCTGCATTGCTTCATTAGATCAAATCTAGCGTGTTCAATTCTTCACATCGATGAGATTTCAGACTGCAAAAGCTGCATCCCCCGCCCCCCCACGCGTCCCTCCATGTTTGCAGACTCATTTAATGCTCTCTTAACCAACGCATTTTTAAGACACAACGAAGCATAAAACGACATTAATTGTGACTCAAATGGAGGCAATTGAGTGTCCATTAAACAGCAGCGAGCTAAACTGGTGCCCTGTAGTACGGAATGAGAGCCAGACATCGTGAGCAGTAATTATCTCAGGTAGCTATCTCATTACTGTCCTGCTCCTGGTACGTAGCTGTGGCCGCAGGCTCAGAGTTTTACCGTTAGCTTCTCGTTTTGTTGTTCTCCTCTGAAGCTGAGCCGTTTACCGCCGGCGAGACGCCTTAAGTCAAGGCTGCACTCCACAACGCTCCCACTGTCTTAAGTTAATCCCCGTCACTAGAATTGAACTTCTTGAGCTGCCAGGTGACTGCAAACCTTTTGAAGCGTGGTGTTTTATCGACGTAAAAGTTTTTATTATGAATTTAGGGGCAATTTTCCAAACAAAAACATCAATGAAACCCCCCCTTCTGATCGCAGACAATTACGTACCATCTGATGCTTTGTTTTGAATCTGAAGTAGTTGTTACTGACAGCGAACTAAAGGCTTAGACTGTCTTAAAACTTCAATGCTTACATTTGTTGCACAGCAGGGTGCAGTGTCTGAAAACGTTGGATTGCATTTCGATGCTGAAGTCTTTGTTAGTTCCACAATGAAACGGCTTAATGGGAAGGCGACAAAAGACTTAGAAAAGCCATTGTTTTCTTTAAGAGCTTGTAAAAGGGAACAAATGCCTTACTTAGTGTCACCCTCCGCCTATAACTTGTGCCACTCATCTCTCCTTTTATTCATTCAGAGTATAGTGGTGTGGCTCACTGAACAGCCTTCAGCTGTTTCACCAAAGGTCAATCACATCATAGCATCACCATAGGAAGACCTCCATCGGGTTCCAGAAGACTTAAAGATTCAGTATTCAGTTTTTAGCTCCTCTAATCTGGAACAAACTTCCAGAAAACTGAAAAACAGCTCAAACACCGAGTTCCTATAAATCAAGGTTAGAAACTCACCTGTTTGGAGTTGATTTTGATTCAGAATATGCGGAAAACTGATCAGTATATCTCATGTATGTTTGCTTGATGCATTTGACAAAATGTAATGTTAACTGCCGTTTTATAATTGGTCGCTGTGTGAAAGGGTTGGGTTAGGGTTTGAACTGTCTTGTTGCTGAAATGTGAGATACAAATAAACATGATTTCAAGAAACAAAAAAAGTGAGGGATCGCCACTGGACAAGGCTCGAGACATGAGCAAGATCTGTGTGTGCAATGAGCGCCACCTCGACAGCGGTCGTCACATCAAAAAAGTTTGAATCTCTGTATGTGACGGAATTTAGTTTGTGACACAACAATGGGCAACATGGAGCTACTGCATCCGCTCATCGTTACATCGTTACGGGACCAGACAGCCGGAGCAGATTCAGTGGAATCCACTGAAGAATTAGACAGAAAATACAATAAAAACATGACTCTCTTAGTAAAAACCAGCAACAGACTGTGAATTAGCAGTCACTGTGGCGACAATGAGCCAATTAATGGCTGACTTCACATATGGAACTGGGTCACAAAGGGTAATGCAAAGACGCAGAAAGGTCCAAATATCTCCAGCCTAAAATTTAGCAAAGTAGTTTTTTTTTCTTCTTCTTTGCAGACAGTTGGTGTCTAACATAAATGGATATGAAAAGAAAATCTTGACTGGGAATTCTTGGACTAATTATACTTGTGTGAGACACGGTGAAATTTATAAAGGTTTTCGCAGTTCAAAGTCTCGTCTGCATCTCGCAAAAATATTCATAGTCCTTGAACCATTTCACACTCTGTCGTGTTTGAACAACAGTCTTCGGTATTTATTCAGCGTTTCATTGAGCTTGAACAGAAAGTAGTTTATACCTGTGAAGTGGATTGATAATGCATCTCATGATAGTTTCTCCTTGACACAATCTTTGCTAAAACAGCTAAATGAAAACACCCAGATTTCTTTCCACTACATTTCGACAAATAACAGCCTAACAATTAAAAAATGCCTCATTTGAAAAGCATTGTTTTAGGGTTTTGCTGTTTATCCAAATGCAATACATTAAATATAAAGATTTAACAATGTCATTATAAGCTAAATGGTCTTTTCAGTCAAATAAATGAGAACGTAGTGGACATAATTAATAAAAAAATAACAATATTTTACCTTTACAAACAAACTTTTTGTGCATGAAAAAATCTTCTGTGTCTATATTTTTTTAAATCCCTTTTATGTTGCTTTTGCAAATCAGTCACAGCAAACAAACCGTCTTTTTAACTCCTGGTTAAACAGCAAAATCGTAAATGTACAATCTGAATAAAAACTATGAAACATAAATAAGGTAAGTACATAAACATTCAGCCCCTTCAAAGTGACTGACCTAATTCAACAGAGGTCCAGCCAGTTGGTGCTAGTAGTCCAACAGTAAGTGCAATGTAACTGCAAGGAGGTGATTATTTTTATGGAGACTGTACATTTACCTCATCTCACGTATACTTGTATCTTTTAAATAGTTGTGTAACCTATATTATATATATTTTTTAAAAACGTGAATAAGTCAAAGGAGTAAAAAGCAGAATGAAGATGAGGCTCATGTCCCACTAACAGTTTACAGAGACTTTCCAAACAGAGTTAATAATGTTCACCATTGTTGCTACAAGTAACTCAGATCCCGCGCTACACAAAGTAAATAATTGAAGCTTTCTAAGGGAAGGCTAATTTTGGTATAAAAAAAATGTAGAAAGAAGGAAAAATGTTTGGGTTGCAAATCCAAGGCAGGAAAAAGGAAGTCTCTACCTAATGTGAAATATTCCCTCTGATAAAGATCAGAACAACACAAACTTTAGATCAGCTTTATGATTTATCTTGTTATAGTTCACAGCAAAAGACAGAAACTCTAACATATACTCTTTGTTGGTCGTCTCCTTTGAAACAAAGAACATGATTCAACTCTTGCATTTAAACTGTGTGATCATAAGGCTGCTAAATAATTACTAAGTACTGATGTACAGAGAACAAACAGGACAAAAAACAAGTTTTAAAAAAAAAAGCACGACTGGTTTATGACTTTGAACCTAAAAGGGACGGCAGATTAAAACAACTTTTATCTGAAAAACTACACCACGTTCTCTTTATTGAACATCCTGCCTGACCAAATTTTAAATTGTCTTTATTCCTTCTCCCATCAGTGTCCCGTAGGTAGGAAGAAACCATTGCGGTATTTAAGCATTTCTGCCCGGACTCCCTTCAAAACCACTGGGATGAAAACGTTCCAGACCCAATCTGTACTCGGCCGCCCGCAGACACACAGCATGGCGCATTAGTATTCAGACAACGTCAGATCTCTGGGCCAAAACACTCAGTGGACAAACCCTGACAAGCAGACACACATTAATAGCTATTCATGAGTGAGAATCGGGAGACATGCTCGAATTGCCACAGCGCAGGGACTCTCGGGGAGAAAATATTCATCACACAATTGGTTAAAAAACATTTTTTTATCATCGGAAAATAACTCAGTGTTTTTCTCATTACAGGCAACACATTCTGCTCAGCAGTAGATTACTGGAGCAAGTATATAATGCACTGTGGGTACTGGAGCAAGACAAAGCTAATTATTAAGAGGCAAGCAATAACACTGACACATCACTAAAGCAATAGTTACAAAGTGCTATCAGCCAGACTTTTAAACTCTTTCCATCTTGTGTGTTTACTGTTTGAGAGAGGTGTTGATACATCCCATTAGTCTGTCCAGTGTTGCGCTTCCCTCGCCCATCGCCTCGGCTAGCACATTGTGACATGTCAGCATGTTGCAGATGAAGCTTCTGTGGCTTTTAGTAATTTCTTATCAGCTGTCTTAAGTCAAGCAACGCAACAAATACAACTTAAGAGCGGGTTGAAATTTCTGCTTTAATTTGAAGGTCCTTTTAGAGAAGCGGAGCGACGACAGCATGACTGCAGACTGAGCCATTAACCGGTGGGAAGATTAGGCTCTGTCCCTACTGCAAAAGGGAAAGCACTCAGATACTCAAGCCAACTGAAAATAAATACATAAATCAATAAAAATAAATCAATTTAACCCTGAAATTAGCATGAAGGAAGCCCAGAAGGTTTTGAGTTTGGACATTAGCCTACAGAGGAAACTTTGCGACAGCCTCCTGAATATGAAGACAAAAGAAGAGCAAACAACTTTATTAAGAGCAACGGCAAAGAAATCAGTACAACTTCAGAGGTACATAGGGAGCTACTGGTAGTTTGTCGGCTTTTGTTTAAAATTAGATGATTTAAATCAGTCGCGCTAACTCTAAATCATTAATTGTAAACATTAGTTCCACTAGCGCTAAAGCACTACACCAACAGGGTATTTAGTGGAAGCTAACATGCTATCTTCAATTCAAATTACATCTGCTCTTGAAAGACTTCAAACCTCAAGCACTTATTTCATTTTGACATTCTAATTTTGTATTTTCTATAATTCCTTTACCCGTTGTATTTATGTTTACATCTTATCAACTGTTTGTTCCTGTATGTTTCTTCTTTAAAATATAGTTAAGGAAAAAAATGGGAGAATGTCAAGGGAGGAACTGCAGTAAAAAAAAGTCTTCACCCACCTTAAAATAACAAATGTAAACATCCAAGTACTTGAAGAATTCAACACAGACGACAACAGAACGTTTACATCACAGCCAAGAACAATTAGCGCTTTAGAATTTAACCCGGAAAAAGAATTCAGGGGAAGCTAAGTGCGCTAAACGTTTTCAAAGTTAGCAAAGGTGCTACACAAAAGAAATTAGAAGAAATTAGCTAATCTGTTAGAACTTTGATGGATTAGCTGAAGTGTGCCCACCTTTGCCTTCAATACTCTCCCGTCTTTTAAGATTCGGTTCTCAATAAAGACAGCCAAGGTGCCAGCAGTGATAATTATACCTCTGTTTCAGAACCTCGTGTGAAAAACATGTTCAGGCTAGTAAAACAGGCTACATCAAACAGCGGCGGTACACACAGACCGATGCTGAAACTGAGAAGAGAGGAAAAGGCAGACGTAGAACAAAAAAAATCTCTCCAACTCTTCATGACATAGACTGAATTCCGTAGGTGGAAATCAAACATAAGCTTTCTTTGTGTGCATGAAATAGTTCATCCTAGCCTACCTTTAATATCCAATAAAGACGAGCTGTAACTACTCAGTGTGACAAGGAGCAGGGAAAGAAAAAGCAGAAGAGAGGCACAGCATAAAGAAGGACTTACCAACTAGAGATGAGTCACCTGCAATGAAAGAAAAACAGAAAAAAAACAGTGGATTAGTCTAAAGGGTATAGCAAAAATATTGTTCACACCTGCTCATCAAAGGGAAAGTCACAACTAAATGAGATATAATAGCAGAGTGAGAAAAAGGAAAGTCAGAATGCAATTAACATTTCATGTCTAGGAGAGCGCCGTTTCACACATAAGCTGCAACACAAAGCTGCTAATTGAGACGGTGGAGGGAAAACAACCGCTCATCATGTCCTGACGGCAGCGTTCATATTTTCCTTGTGAGATAAGACTTAAAGGTCAGAGGAAAACCTTTCAGGCAGCAGCTCTCCTCTCTTTACATTTGACATTCATCCACATAAGAAACTCATTATGAAAGTCATTTTGTTAAAAGAAGCGTCACGGTAAATGGGAGACTCCCATACATGTTGGTTTAGTCGAAACAAAAACATTGAAGCATGGTACACAGCCACAAGATTAAACAAAATCTCACAAAGGGAAGAAAAAGTTGATGATGAATAATATTAATAATACATCATTTGTTAATAAAAACAGTGTGCAAAAATAAATCACTCTACACAGAAAGACATATGTGGTAAATAATTCATCAGCTTGTACCCAGTGACTTCAATTAAGTTAAAAAACAAACACAAAGAAAAAAACTTTCGTGGAAAAAGAAAATTAAAGGTCATAGCTCATCATCCAAGTGTCTTCAAAGAGTCATTGTAGACGGTGATGGTGTGAGCAGAGTGGATCTCCAGTAGCAGTCAGTCTTTCCTCAAGTCTGAAGAGACCTCTGACTGAAGAATGTAGTTACACAACAGTCTTGTTGTCACGAAATGTTACCGGCTCAGTTTTTGAACAGCAGAGATGATAATCAGTAGATGAAAATCAGTTGTTGGAAAGCACAGCTAATCCATCTCATTTGCTTTTGCTGCACCTCTGTTTATGATGCATTCACACTAGCCCTGTTTGGGTCACTTAGGTCAAACTTTGATTAATTGACCTAGAATGTCCGGTTGGTTTGGGGAAGTATGAATGCAAACTCTGGTCTGCCTAAAAATGCACATCGGAAAGCCAAATGGATGTTCAAAAGCAGAAAGTGGTCTAAAGCACACGGCATTCTGGGTATATGCAACCTAAACAAATGCGCGTGTCTAGCACCAGCTTAAGAAATGACTTGTGGACTTTTTTTTACAATTATTTTATTATTATTATTATTATTTACAAAGATTTTACCAGTAGAATCTGATACCACTTTATTTTGGTTTGCATCTTGTAGAGAAGGAAGTTGCATTTAGTGTCTTGTTTGGAGGATTTGGTGTCATTTTTTTCAGTGGTTCTTGATGCAGCACCCCCACAGGCGAGGAGGGGAACAGGTTTATCAAATAGTTTAGATCCTTTGATAAACAGGGTAGTGTGAAAGTGAACCACACCAGCTGAAAATGTAACATATGTTGCAGTTTTGGTCTCCAATGGAACCGAGTCTACCAGACTATCAGGTGTGAAAAGAAATTGAATCCTGGCAGAGAGATATTGGAGTCACAGATATGAGCTTTCCCCTTTACGGTTGATCAAAGAGATGAACTGAACTTCTTTCTTCTCTCTTTGCCTTTTGGTCCCACTCTGCATTCATAAAGCCTCCTTTTCAACTCCCCAGTGATTGAAGGTCGTAGTTCATGTATTATTTTAGAATCAGCTGCTCCTAATATTAAAAACAATACCAGCTTTTAAAAAAGTAACAATTTTCTTGTATTCTTATGTTTGTTTTGGATTTCTTTTTGTTTTTTAAATTCCTCCATGGCTCCAAATGTCTCGAATGTTACCGCATTGGAAGAAAATCCCAACCCTTTAAACTACAGACTCAGAGTTCCTTTATTTATTATTTAGTGACAACATTAGACCCAGCGGACCCCAGTAGGCTGCCATGCATATTGGCACGATTGATGCCATTCAAAGCCCCTTGGCGAAAAGAAGCTGTTGGGGTCCCAATGCATGAAACAGAGGAGCCGAGCAGGGATCCCAGCCAGAGTAGAAGCACCAAGGGTTCGTCTTTATGTTGCAGTGCCAACCGTATTCTTGATCTAAGGTCCAGACTGAGGAGCAGAGACAGAGCTTAAATGTCTGAAAGAGCAGAAAAAAGGCCACTGCAGAAATAGTAGAGGACACCTGAAGTCTCCCAGGCCTAGTTTGTTAATATCCTGGACTGTGACAGGGGTATCTCCACATCCTGCATGATATCCGGGCACGCTGCTCCTTTTGACACAGAAAAACATTCCCCAACACACGGCGTACTGCCAATGTCAGGAGAAGGCAGGGGGAAGCAAGTCCGCACGCATGAGACGAGGAGGCAGAGAAACTGGAACGGACACGAAGAAGAGATAGCTGCTCAAATATATCTCATCCATCATGTCTCCTCAACTTTCCCAGGCCACCGTCAGCCACCGTGGGAGAAATAAAGTTGTTGCAAGGCAAGATACCAGTCTCTAAGTAATATAATGTCATGGCAGCCGGGTACAGACACAAGGCTGTGGCAGCCGCCGTCACGGCGCAGGTCACAGAGCTGGGGTAATCATGTTTTACTGAGGACGTATTCTAGAGAGCTGACAGGACCCCGAGGAAAACCTATAAAATCTCTAGTGGGCCCTTCAGGATAGTAAATAACGGCAGCTGGATCCCAGAAGAACCGTAATACTCACGAAGACGTTCCTTGAAGGAAATATACCTGAGCCGAGGCCGCTGAGCTCCGGGGACGTCGAGGACTTTAGTGTGCTGAGCCAGAACCTCCTTGTAGAGCGTGGAATCCATCATTAGATCAAACGATGCAGCATTACCGTCTCTCTTTTGTCTACAGCAGGCAGTGATCCCCGTCTGCCACTTTGCGTTCCTCCTCCTACTAAACTCAGCAGACATTTCCCTTTTCCTATTCTCTTATCTGGAGGTATTTGAAAAAGAACATATGGAAAAAGCTTGACTCACAAGCCTAAAAACATTTTTTCTGAGTTTCCATCTTTTCAGACACGTAACCAGGTGCCAAACACAGACAACAGTCTGCAAAAGAAAAAAAAACAGTAACCTCTCCATCGAAAGTACCGTAATTTAGAAGATTTTGTAAATGCTCTTTATTGCTTTTGATAATGTAATAAAAAATGGAAGCTGTGCTGACACCATTTGATCTCAGCTTTTGTCTCTGTCATTTCTAAGTAATTTGACATAATTGAACCAGTTGGTCTTGTGACGTACACTTCCTTTGGTGCAAAAAGAATTGAGGCGAATCAGGTGGTTATTCAACTCAACTGCTATTAAACACATTGTAAAGCGCACTACTGAGTTTTTTTAAAAATTCATGTATAACCTGTGTGTGTACGGGTCTTTAAGTGTGTGAGAAAGAAAGCGTCAAAAGAATAAAAACTGACAGCTAAAGAATTAGAAAATATTATTGAAATTCCCAACGCTAGTAGGAGAGGGAATATATGTACAACATACATTCATTAATGAGAACGGATTTAGTTCTATATGTATTAAAAAAACGATAGCAGCTGACATCATTTCTTGGGATTACTTTTTTTACTATATAATTTCTTTAGAGTTGCGCTGGCAAAGGATTTCTGCTTCTTTTTTATGGAAAGTAAAGGCGAGGAAACAACGCATCTGAATTCAGTGAAAAACCTCAGAATGAATCACACTCAAACCGTTTCACAGGAAATATTCCATATTCCCAACAAACCTGTCAGTTAACATGAAACGGCAGAAGAAAAAAAAATAATGAGGTGGCATGTGTGTGAAAAATAAAATTCCTTCAGGGATCAGAAAAGTTTTAACAGAACTGTATGAAGTCTAAAATAACCTATTTAAAAAAAATATTTCTTTTCAAAATAAATCAGAAAATATATAGCTTTAAAATAGCTGCTTTGCTGTGTTAATAGTAATATTTAATATTTTGATCAATACATAAATACATATCTAAAATAATTACACATCGACAATGGGGGAAAAAATCCACTAAATATTTCCTTTTCACCTCTTTTTGATACATTACTGAAAATAATCAAAGATTCATTTAATAGTAAAACAATGTGTAAAACACATTCATCCTAATAGTAGCTGGTTGTACAGATTTGCTGGGTTGCTCTGGATCCCTCTGGAAAAGCTTTTAGCTCTTTCTTTTGGACTGCTGTTATGATGCATAAGCATAACCATAGCAACAAGGTACTATTTTTACAACTTGAAGCAGCTGATTAGCAGCTGAAATAAAACCTGAACTACAACCTGATGGATGCAGAGCAGGACCAAAGAGCAGAGAGAGAAGGAAGTTAAAATCATCAAAGATCATATAGTCGACTCCAGTCTGTGACTTTGTAACCCTATGACTTAAAAGAGATATAAATTAGAGCGGCAAAGCAAATGTGGTTGATTAGCAGTGCTTCAGTCAGAGGCATTTTAAGATTTGTTGCAAGACTGACTGCTACTGGAATCCATTCCTGCCCACTGCGACACTTGGAAGACATGAGTTATGACTCTTAATTTTCCTTTGGAATAAAAATGTATTTTGAATTTAAATTAAATCTGAAAGATCTCCAGAAAGTGAGCTGTTGCTCAACATGTTTTAGTAAGAAGCAAGGAATAATGGGATGAAGTGTACATGAAATGGATGTCATAGTGAATCTGTGTATTAAATCATGAAGAATTTGGGCCAAAATCTAAACCCACAGTCTCACACTGACAGAACAACATTAATTACTGAGTTCTAATTTTCTCCATCACTGAGCAGACAAGGAAAAGCTGCTGGGATTCTCCCTTGATCAAAGTACTATAACTAGTGGCGTTTTGCTCCACATTTGAGTAAAAATAAAGAGGAACTTTTGGCTTGTGTAATTTCTGTAGTTTTTCTGAGAAAGACAAAAAAGTCACAGACATTCACTACAATACAATCATGACTGACAACCTTGGTTTTGTGAGATTTTCAAGTATCAAAGAATGACAAACCCAAACAAATGGATCAAATTGATGGCGTAGGTTCAATCAAGATAGTGAAGTCGGAGCAATAAAAATAACAGAAGATACTAAGCATCAAAGACTGGAACATTTATTATGACTTGAGGTTTATGTGGGAAAGCATTGATGTCTGACAAAGACTTAGACTTAGACTGACTGTATTGTCATTTTGCATGCACAAGGTGTATACAGAACGAAATTTCGTTGCATACGGCTCAGGACAGTGTTTTGAGCTTTCAATGTTGTGAGTTTACTCCAGAATAAAATAAAATACAGTATAAAATATGAATATAAATATAAAATATAAAGTGCAGGAATGACAGTAAAATTAACTAAGTCAGATACGCCTGGTGCCTCAACCAGGTGCTGAGGTTCTTGCCGACTTTACTGGTGAGTAATAGGGTAACTACCAACGCTATGCCCCTGGAAGCCGAGACTGGCTTTCTGTCATCAACAGCATTCCTCTGGGAGGGGGAGTAGCTGCTGGCGAAACATGCATTTCCGAATTTATGTCTGCTGATTACCTAGGACTGGGTAATGCAGTTGGACTTAAGTCAACATCAACCAACCTGGGGCTAGACCTGTTCATTTGGTCCAAATTTACAAGACGTCATCGTCATTGTGGAGTTGTCCGTCCCATTGAGGAAGCTATTGATTAAGCATTTTAAAGGAAAAAGCTGTGATATGCAACTCTGGCAAATGAAGTACAGAACCTGACAATTGAAAATGTTTGTGCGAGGGATTTTAAGGGATTTTAACATCTAGTCCAAGCAACCTGAACTCCAGTTTTTGAGTGCCTGTGTCCTGCAACTTTTACATGTGTCCCTGGTCCAACACACCTGAATCAAATGACTGAATTGCCTCCTCAGTATGGAGACAGGTTCTCCAGGTCATCAGGTCATCGAATAATCAGGCCATCAGCCTGATTATTCGACTCAAGTGTGTTGAAGAAGAGACACATCTAAAAGTTGCAGAAAACCGGCCGTCAAGGACGCCTGATTGAGTCCAAGGAGGCTTACTTTAGTAAAACGGCTGTATTTCAATTTTATAATGAACTTAAATGTGGATTCACATATCAGAGAACTCATTTTACAGTTCTGCCAACACAAAATAAAATGATAAAACATGTTCATGTTAAGCTCACACAAATATGTGATGGAGTGACCAGAGTTTTCAACAGTAGGGAAGAGGAGCACTTCTCTTTCTCACCCCTTGATATGAGGTTTCATTCAGTGAACTGAACAATTGTGCTTCCTATTGGACCAAGTAGACAGGGAGATTCCCCCATCCAGAGCATGGACAGTAGGGAGAAGTCACATGTGCATTTTAAAAAGTTGTTAGTTTGATGCAGTAATAGAGAGATTTTTTGCTCAAGATAAACACACTACTAGAATTTCCTCCCAGCCAATGTGGAGACTTTGGGTGTGTCAGTACCACACCCATCTGAAGAGAGATGACGTTATGAAGCATGTTCTTCGCAAATGAGGTGGAAAAGGTTTTGAAAATGATGCTGAAAGGTCTAAAAGGCAGGTTTTCTGTTTTAATCATGACACAACTGGAAAGCATTTCAAGATCAATTGGTATTTAAAAAACCCTCTTCAATCACAGACAAGGACTCTTGACTGATAATATATCAGTGCTGATGCTGAAATAAATTAGATTCTTTATTTTTTAGCAAAACGAACATATAAATGGTTCGCCAGACACTCCGTGTCTTTCAGTCCCCAAATCCCATGAAAAAAATCTGACCTGAAATTAAGACTGCATAGGACAGACTTAAGGACTCGAGATGATGAGGGGTGTTTGTGCAGGAAGGAATAGTCAAAGATGCTTTTCTCTAGGACCGACATTGTCACATCTCATAGGAGAAGACAAAGTGTTGTTCTTTTAACAAAACGGATATGTGCAAAGTAATACAGTATGGTACCAGTAATCATATTATAGGGTCGTGATTTAATGATTCAAGGACCTGGACTTTGAAAAGTCCTCAAGGTCTTGAGGTTTGGTTAATTTATGTTTGACTGTTTAGCTTGCTGCTTTCCCGTTAGGTTATTGTTTTCTTTGGGTTGCGCAACAATCTCACTTCCCCCAAAGAGCTGTTGACGAATGCTAAGTGCTTTTAGCAGCTATGGAGGGAGACAGAGAGGGACGGAAAGAAGAAAAACAAGCCAAGAAAGATGGCTCAGTGCGTGTACTGCAACACAGAATTGGCATTTTGTCTGCTATGCTGCAACAGCTCAGCTGGAAACTTTAGAGTTTTAGATCAGGCCTAAAAAATGACAACCTGACCAATCATGTAAATGTTGTGTCTGAGCCCAATCTAAATAACTCTAGAAATCGAAGCCATAAGTAAATTATGTTATGTTATGTTATATTATGTTATGTTAAACTGCTCTGTGAGCTTAGTAGTGGAACTTTCCCTGTTAAGTTTTTGCTTCCAGCTCAATTTTCTCACTTGTGATGCTTATCAGGGCGAGTAATGATCTGGAAAAAACAACAAAACAAAACAAAACAAAAAACATTAGAACTCTATTTTATGAAAAAGCTTTTTTATACTTCAAACTTGTGTCTGAAAGTGGAGTGGAATATAAAATGCAGCGTTTACTAAAACCTCATTTTAAGTTTGCTTTTTAACTTTTAAAAGTGAATGTGAAATGTTTTATATGTTGTCCATTTTGGCAGGTAAAAAAAAAAAATCCTACTTCAACCTTGAGACTAAAATCGATGTATTTTACATTTATTTTACAAATAAAATATTTGATCAAAGAAAAGAAGGAACTGAATTGTTTATTACTAGCATTTTCTCTTTCATATATTTTACTAGCTTACATAGCTGCTAGCTAAAGGAGCTGCTAGCTAAAGTAGCTAAAATAGCAGCTACTTTTATTTGTTTGCTTTAGTAACCATCAGAATAATCGACAGATTACCTGGTTACTAAAATAATCGGTTACAATTTATTTGAATCGGTGTGCATCAGACTGACATAATACTCTCATAAACATGACATAACTTTTATGAACATGAAGAAGTCTTTATGAATGTTTATGACTGTTGTCATGGAGTTTCATTCAGTAAATAAGGACACTTTTAATGTGAAGTCAATTTAATGGACTTTTTATGCAGGTTTTAGTATAACGTTCCATTAAAAGTGTCATTACTTACCAAATGACACTTTGACAGACATTCATGAAGACTCCCTCATGTTCATAACACGTGTTGTGTTTATGACGGTATCATGTCTGTCTTATGAACACCTCGTCAAATAAAGTGTTACCAAATAATCACAACAGCCCTACTACGCTGTGGATCCTTTTATTTAAAAAAAAAAAGTTATTGATGTGATTAGTTTTTTCCATGAATGACTACTCTTATTTATTTGTGTTTTTGTTGTCCCACGCTGTGAAACTCAGATTAAGGATTTAATGCATGTAAAGTCCTTTCCAATAACAACTATAGAGGGCGCTACATCTTTCTTTTCTAAAGTTCTTGCTTGCGTTTTGCCTTGGAGGCATTAATAAATAAAATAAAATCACATGTAACACATACTGTGTGCCTTCCAGTGACCTTCAGGATGTTCCCCTGTGATTTCACAACATACATCTTCAATGTTAGGTGGTGCTTGAAGCCGTGCTTAACCAATGATTCTTTCTCTCTCTCTCACAGACACAGACACACACACACGCGCACACACACACACACATATACACAGACACACACACACACACACACACACACACACACACCCTGATCCCCTTCTTCTTGTGCGTTTGCACATCTCCTTCCTGGACCCCGGTCCTTGCTCTAATCCTCTGGACTCAATGCTTAGGCTGCAGCCTGGTAATTCACCAAATCCCCTTCTGCTCCCCTCAACCCACACCTCTCCTCCAATGTCAAGTGCTCCTTGACAGAAAACACACACTTTTCCAAACCTACACCCCCTCAAACATAAACGTAGTGAATAGATAGAAAGGCTGAACATTACAATTTAACTTCTTCAAAACCCTTTTTTTCTTAAATAAATTTTGTCTAAAGTTGGTCGATTAGGTAAAGCACATGCGGCACCAAATTAATTTGTTTTCAAGTCTTAGGTTCTCCAAGCGTGGCTTAAGTCTGACATCTTGGTCGACTGTCACTACAAAGCTTTCACCTTTGACTATTTCATGAGACGCTTTGTTATTTTCGCCAAACACTGAAGTCACGGCTGAATTGCCGTCAGAGTTCCCAGAAGAACCGACAAGTTTATCCTGCCGCCGAGGCAGCAAGAGGCATCGGTCAGCATGCCAAAGAACTGAGGCTGAGATTACAAACTGGATAAAAAGATAAACTGGACACACTAATGGAGGATCCTGCTTCATAATGAATTGAAGAAAGAACTCTGTGTGTGCAGCCGTTCAAAAGTTTGACAGCCACGGCGGGTGTTGCAAGAATTAGCAATTGAAAATTTGTCAAAGTTCATGACTTTATCTGGAAATATAATTGTTTTGAACAGTGGGTCAGTTGGAAAGGAGGCCTTCTGTTTTAAAGACACATGACTAAAGAAAAAAGAAATATCGGAGACCTGTCAGGATCATATAAACTAAACATTATGGTTAGAAAGGAAAAAAAAAATAGGTGTGCTGCCTTGAAAGTCTGCAAAATGGAAAACAAATGAAAAGAGGGATGAAGTAAAATAAAATAAATAAAAGAAAGACAGCACAGTCCGACTATTAGGTTAGAGGAAAATTTTCAAAACACCTTAAAAAGTGTGTTTTGTTTCTTTTGCAGCATTTCAGGACACTTTGCTGCTCTGTTAGGAAAGAAAAAAAAACTACTTTGAATTACTGGAGTGGCCTTCTACTGAGACCTGCTCTCACAGCACCGTCTTTGTTCCTCCATGATGAGTGTGCCTGCTCTGCTAGATGTTATTAGACTAATGCTGTCATGCTCTAGCCAAGTTAATGGTCTGTGGTTACTGTTGCAAAGCCTTGCTACTTGATTAAATAATTAACTCAGTATTAGTAGATTAATCTACCAGCTAATTGGCTAGGTCAAAGTGATTGTAACGGAGACTCCGTGCAACAGCTGACTAACCAACAGTGCCATTATTTGATATTCGCTCAGTGTTTACTTTATTTTGTGCTGTTAACATAGTGGCTGGTGCCAGCCAATCAGATGCCAGCTTTGGAAGGGCTTTTATGTCAGAACTTAATTATTCACATCACAAATTGGTATAAAATGGAATTAGGAATCAACTTTCATTGGTGGAGCGTTTGTTGCCAATACTTAGAGTGATTTATACTGTTGAAAAATTGATAATTAACCCCTTCATCTCTGTCTCTCTGATTTAAATCAGATGATACATTTTCAGACATGTAACAGTATAGAGTATAGTGGGCCCTAAATAAAGATCTGTATTCAAACTGAGTAAGTTTACAATCTTCAGCTATAAATGTGGACAAATTACAGGGTAATCCATCTTAGTTTTACCTTCACAAGAATGCATCACAAGATATTTTCTGGTGACCATGGAACAGTGTGAATCATGGGAAGAGTTTGTTCATACACCACTTTGTATTTCTTTTTTTTTCCCATTTTAAAAGGTGAGGAAGGAGGATTTCTTGGACTTGTTCTTTGGCAGATGAAGCATATATTGTAAAGTTTGGAACTGGTTTTTACAACATTCAGTAAGGAAAAAAAGATAAATAAATAACACGGATGGAGAACACTTTCCAGGTAGCAAATCTTTGATAAAAGAACACGGCTAAACGTCATGCCTCGCCTGCCTTCTTTATCCATACGGTTTAAAATGATGTTGCAGCTAAAGAACCTTCAGCTGTTCTCAGAAGGTTTTCCACAATGTTGAGGATTGTACTTATGGAGATTTTTGACTTTCAGAAGTGCATTTGCTAGACCAGACACTGATTCATTCTAAAGGTATTCTGTCAGGCTAAGGTGAGGGCTGTATCAAGGACAGTAAACTCTTCTACTCCAAACTCACTAATCCAGGTCTTTATGGGCGTTGTAATAGAGATGCAATAATGTGAAATCTTGTTAAAACAGGAAATGTCCATCCCCAAAGGGGTCCATTAAAGTTGGGAGCATGAAATTATCCATAAAGTTTTGCTATGCTAATTCATTCGGTGTTCCTAAGCCCCTTTTCTGAAGCACACTCCCACATCATCATCCCTTCAGCACCAAACTTTACACTTAGCAGAACATAAACACAAACTTGCTGTTCTCGTGGAAATTGCCAAACTTGGGTTGCCAGACAGACATGCGTGATTGTCACTCTGGAGAATTCAGTCCAGAGTCCAGTAGCAACATTTTCTACACCGCTGCACCCGATGCTTAGTGAGGCAAGCGGAGTTGCAGTACGTGGATGCAGCCGCTCCACGCAGAAGGAAAATCTGAAGGTCTGCAACTATCGACTCTGCTGAAAGTTGGCGACCTCGGCGTACAGCGTGCTTCAGTATCTGGATGTTGTATTAACACTAAGTGAATAGTTTGGCAGTACAATGGCACATCATTATTAACAATGTAGAAGTTTTTACCAACTGTGACAAAACAAGAGAGTAAGCGTGTTTGAAGAAGTAAGATGGATTTGAATGGTAACTAAAATTGTTCATTTGAGCAAAATATTGTCACCATAACTACTGAATGAGGTTGTTCTATAATTACCTTCAGAACAGAAATAATTAAACCTCAGCACCAGATCAACTCAGGTGCTATGGAGGTTTTCTTTTTTTCTTTTAAAAAAAAACAAAAAAAAACAGTGTCAACCTGAGTAAAGAAAATACATAACTACAATTTAAGAACAAATACAATTCCATTTTACAATGTTAGAGTGATTTATAGAAGGCTGACCTTTCAATTTCTCAGCTTTTGAGAATTTATATCAATTAGCTATAAAGTTATTGAGTTGAAAAGTTTATTTACTTGCATGTCTATCACTTCAGGATTGTTCTGGCTAATTGTCTTTGGTGAAAGTTCGGAAGTCAACTTAGTAGCTCTGCATTGTCAATATGAATTAAAAATATCCTATAACAACATTTAACCGGTGTAAAGTCCTAGTCAGTAAATGGTAAAGACAAACTTGAGCCATATTTTAAAAAGTACTGCATTTAAAGGAGAGACAATGTTTTAAAAATTGTAAATAAAATACACATAAATACCTGTAAAAAGTATTCAGATATTCACACACGTTTTCCTTTTTTCTTTGCTTTTTCAAATCAATCCAGCTGTTTTATTTTAAACACAAAAAAAACCCAAAACTTTGTCATATTGAACACTGATTTCTACAAAACAATGGCAAACAAAAATCTTTAACAAATAAATACATGACTGCATAAATAATCATCCCCTCTGTTGAATTGCATCACTAGCTGGGCCATATTTATGCAATCTTATTCTATGTGAAATATTTAATTGTCATTATTTTGTAGAAATTTGTTTTTACTTCAATATCAAATGAGTTTCTTGTAATTTTTTTTTTTTTTAAAGCAACATTTTGCTGATCATGATTTATTTGTAAAAGCAAGAAGGTGGAGAATGTTTAAGGCTCTGTACGCTTTGAGCAGAGCAGCAGAACCAAGCAAGTGTAAATACAGGCAGCTTGCCTGAGTTGATGTGAACTACAAATATAAATCTCATAGTTTTATTAAATTAGATTAATCAAAGTCTGCGTTGGTTTCGACAACCGTCGCAGTGGAAACTACCGCTGCTCATCGAATATTCTGATTTAATAATCTCTCAGATAGACAAATAATACAAACCGGATTCCTTTAAGTTGTTTTTCTTTGCTGAGCAAATGAACGTGATGGAGTGTTCTGGCATCATTAGGTTAGAGTCACTCCCTTTGATTAGAACCGCAAATTCACCTTTATGTTAACATCCTCCGTAATTGGACCTTTATTTTGAGTTCTGGTCTAAATATTTCTTAAAGGTCTGGATCTTTGCTGACATTTTGTGAAGTGATTAGTTTTTGTCTGGATTCAAGGTCCTAACATCCACTCCCCTCCGCCTGCCCACTCTGTACCTGCTCCCAAAAAAAAAAAAAAAAAAAACCCGGGCTGTAATGTTGTTCTCCTCGCCTCATTGCCGGTGCTCGTATGCTCCGGCGAGCACAAAACTACACGCTGCCCTGTGAATGTTCAAAAATACCAAGGGGCGATATTAAGGTGGAGATGCCCAGAGTACGCAGTTTGATTTAGAGAGGCTCTGCTTGCCTCATCTAGTTTTTTTTTCTTTCTTTTTTTTAAAGGGACTCCGCAAACCACCCATATCCTGCTGCCTAAGCACTTCACCTTGATGGAAGCAGCATAGCAAATGCACTGAAAGCACTCCAGACGGTTGACACCACCTTCTAATCTGAGCTGGAGTATTATTTTGGTTCGCTGAGTCTTATGTGAAAAACCCTCTCACTACACTAATCATCTGCCCAATTAGAGCCATTTGGAGATAAGATAGGTAGCTTTGATCAGTGCTGCGTACCGAGATATTTGGAGAACAAGGTCATGTCTCTCCTATTTGGAGTCGAGCTCAGACTGCAGCTTCCACTGAAACATGCCAGGCTAACTGCTATTATACTCACAGAGATGTTTCATTAAAGCTATGGATTCCAGGTAAAGATTTTTTACATTTCTTCCTTAAATGTTTTGTTTTTATGCCAAAACAGTGACATTACTGGTCTTATTAAATTGATAAAACACATTAAAAGAGGCCTTGTGTCATAGGCTAATTTAGTAGATAATTTTGACATGTCATTTCTATATGAAAAGGTCAAATCCAAATTTAATTTTAAAGCTTTCATATGCGCAGTAAGGAGATGCGTTTCCCTGTCCTATAAAATTCTTAACCTAAATTCAGATTTTATCTGCCCTTGAAAGACTACAACCCTGGAGAACCAACTACATTTGGACATTATTTACATGCCTTTAGGTATTGTTTTCATGTTTATTTCATTCCTGTATGTTTCTTGTTTGAAATTAAGCTACTAGGGGAGGGGCTAGGTGGGTGAAGCTACTAGGGGAGGGGCTAGGTGGGTGAAGCGAGAATGTACCGGAAGTGTTTCATAAACAGTCAGATTTATAATAAGCATTAGTTCTGCTAACGCTAAAGCACTACACCAACAAGGGGTCCAGCAAAGCTAATGCTAATCCTAACAGCTAACTTTAAAGCACATTTTATCTGCCTTTTTAAAAATACAACCCTAAATCACCAATTCAATTCTGACATTACAATTGACATGTTCTATAGACACCCTTAGATATAATATTTATGTTTATGTATCGTTTTCTTATGTTCCTTGTTTGAAATAAAGTTGTTGGAAAAGAGAACGTGAGGAGAAGAAACAGTCTTCATTAGGGTTGCCACCGTCCTGTAAAATACAGAATCGTCCCGTATAAATGTTGCGTCCTGTATTGAGCCAATACGGGACATGATTTGTTCCGTATTTCTATAAATGTCTGATAGACACGACTATCACACACATATCAACACTAAGTGGACCAATAATGACCAAAATAAAACACAGGAAATATTAAGGTCAGTTAAATTGTTGTGGGGGGAGATAAAGGACCCCCCCCCACCTCTTGGAACGCTACGGCCTGACGCTGTTGTCACGGTTGCCTAGAGACGGACACTACACAGCCGCGGTGAGTTGCTATCAACCCGCGTCTTTTAAAATGTCCTCGACTGGATACTCCACCGTCCTTAGCAGTAAGAACTCTGGCAGAAATACAGACATGAGTGGAGAGACGCACATTCCAGGCTGAAAAATATCCGATTCCAGGCTAAACGGGCAATTACTTAAAAAATGTGTCCATTGTGGTGGTGTGTGCTGCTGTATGATGTGATTGATAGACAATATCAATCACATCATACAGCAGCGTGTTGAGTTTGGATGATAATTTATTTAATATATAATAGTATCAGCCAAAGTACTATGAATGACAATTTAACCCTTGAGTGTGCGAGGACTGAGGCAAACGTAGAGGACCGTGGCAAATGATATACATTTTACGTGTGTGGGATCGGTTGGACTCCATTTCTAAAATTAAAAAAAAAGTGAATTCTGCACTTTTAGCTGCTGTATGGAGATACGATCACATTCTCCATTTGCATTGGCAAGATCAGGATCTGCAACCTGAATCTGGAGACACAAGTGGCTCTTTGGCTCAGAATATTAAATTATGAAATATATAGCTCCATTTTTTTGTGTGTGTGTCATTCTTTTTTAAGTGTTCCGCACAAAACAAAACAAAAACACACAAAAAAAACACTGACTACACTGGAACCTCATGGTACATTTGGTCTAGAACCAGCCTCCAAACCTTTCTCTTTATTTGTATAAATATTTTGGTAATACTATTTCTAATACCAGAATGTTCACTTAACTTTTATATTTTGGGCTGTCTGAGGACACATTTTTAACATTAAATCGGGAGTTATGATCAATTACTCAGTACTTGAGTAGATTTTTACCAAATGCATTTTACACCTACTTCACTAAGTAAATCTACTCAAGTATAAACGTGTTGAAGGTTTGCTACTCTGACTGGAGTACAATTTTGGAGGGAGTCCCTTATCTTGATTTCTGAAAGGTGGAAACCCTAGTCTTCACACACAGTCTTCGCTCACTTCAAAATAAGAGCATAAATATAAACACTTAGCTACTTGAAGAATTCCTAACAGTCGTTAACCAAAACTTCCAGACTGATGTGAAATTTTATTCCACTGAAAGTCTACAAAACAGCGAAGTAAATTAGCGCTCTAGAATTTATCTGGAAAAATTAATTGAGGGAAAGCTAAGTGCACTATATGTTTTCAAAGTTAGCAAAAGTGCTAAGCAAGCTCCGCTACTAGCGGATTAGCTAAAGTGTGCCATTTAGGTTTAAGATAGCCTTGATAAACAGACAGCAGTTATGAAAAATAAATAAAATATAAACTGGGCAGTATAGGTTTTCTGTATAATGTGTTAGATTAGCTGGAATGTGCAACAGTGATTATGCAGATACAGTAAACCATCACTATTTTACATAAAGATGAATTATCACACTTTGCAAGAATGTGTTGTTAAAATTATAGCAATCTGGTGGTAAAAGTGAGAATTCATTGACTAATGATGTGACCTAAACACTCCAAAAGGAATGTAGTGAGTGAAGGCAACAAAGTGTGAGGATGGTACATGATAAATTCATACTAAATATTTCCATTTGTAGTTTAATATTTCGACCTGTGTCGGGACAGCAGAAACATCCCCGGGGACAGGAAGCGGAGAGACTTAGCATCCTGTTTAACAATGACTTTAATGATTTACCCATGAAGACCTGGAGGAACATACCGTGGTGTGTTCAGAGGGAAGCGACCCTGCCTCCGGCAGAACAAATCGATACACACTGAGTTATTACAGAAGCACAAGTGTTGCTAATTAGGATTGGTAAATGAAAACTTTTTTCTTGCTGTTTCAGCGTTTATTATTACTTAAGAGGACGCACTAAAGATTTTATAAAACTTTAATTGCTTTTGTGCATCACAGTCTCTCCAGTAAAGGAAAAATACAGATTCCCACCACTAGCCCTAGATTTGCTATTTTAGTCCATAAGGAAGAACGTCCACCATGTTTCAGAGGAGCAGGGAGAGGGCGAAGGTGGACGCTGTTAGAAACAGAGGAGGGAAATTGACAAAGCTATGCAATTAGCTCTTAGCTAACTTTTTTCCCACCTGAATGCAAGCACAAAAAAAGAACATGATGTAAAAAAAAACTGACCGTTTGTGCTTTTCTATCAAGTCTTTTTGACTATAAAAAATATTTGGAAAAGGAAAAAAAAAGGTTCAGTAGGTTGAGAAAAATCCAATGGAAACACACACTTGATCAAATGTTGTACATCACAAAATTTTGTGCTCCCTTTCAAGGAAGAAAAAAATCCACGAGGGGAAAAAAAAACAACTTTAAAATATTTTAATCTACTGTTTGCTTTGTTTGTTTTACCAGAAGATAACCTCAAGTTGTGAGAAACAGAATTAGTTTAGACTTGAACATGAATCAGTGGAGCGAAAGACGTTTTTCCCTCTGCGTCTTTCAGGGTTTCCATAAAAAAGCGACCAAAGAGCCAGAGAGAGAGAGAGAGAGAGAGAGAGAGAGAGAGAAGGTGTCAGGTTGTTTTCTGAAGAGGTGATGAATGTTTTAATGGAAGCTGCAGATTGTGAGAGACAGTGGAATAACTTATCATTTCAACGTTTTGAAAGTACAAAAGGTTTCAGTGATTACAACATGGTTATGTGAAAACATACTTTTACTAATTTGTAGTTAATTTACATTTCTAATTAAAAAGAAACCGATTTCACTTTTTACACAAATAAATTGTGTTCTTGCTTGCCACCTCCTCATCTGACCTTTGTTATGCTGTCGGAATGTTCAACAATGATAGGTAACTCAGTGTGTTATAAAATGCTTTAAAAAAAAAAAGTATATATATATA
>NW_006800012.1:940764-947462 GCF_000485575.1 Poecilia formosa | reverse complement strand
AGAGGACCCGAGCTCAGAGGATGAAAGAGACCACCCACGGAGGGTGAGAGGGGAATTTTTTTTTTTTTCTCCCATCCTACCAACCCCTAAAACTCCATCAGATGAAACATTGGTCTTCTTGGTGTTTACTTTTAATATAGTCCTTTTGCACATCTCAATACATGCTGTTTCAGTAGCTTAGAGGCTAAGGCACTCTAGTTAAATGCGTGGGATGCTGAGTTTGAACCTTGCTACATGTTTTTTCTCTGATAGTTTTTCATGTTTTGGTAATATTCTGTTTTAAAAAGTCTTTTTAAAGAATAAAGCCTCTCTAGGTTGGTGTTTCTGCACATATCACTGCCAGAGGCAGTGGACTGGTAGGTCTGACAACTCGTAGTTTTCACCTGCAATGCCAAGGAATTATTTTTTATTTATTTTTTTTAAACCTTATTTTATCTTATTTATAGCAAGTTTTAGGAGACATTCATCGCTGTTATGATAAAATTCAAAGTCTATTTAGATTCTGGTGAGAAGCAAAGCAACTGAGGTGAACGAAGGCAGTACAAAAAATTTGTATTTATTTTGCTAGTTAGAAAAACAGTATAATGAATGAGGGTGAGAAAATGGGAAAATTATTTTGGATTTATTTCATTTTCGGCAAAAGTGCAATGGGTCACCCTGTATCAAAATTAGCAACATTCACCCATCCCCCAACAATCGTTTATTAAATTGGAACTTGAATGATCCAAACAGCTCTGGGGTGTTTATCTGACAATAGGCAAAATTTTACCTAATTTTTTTTTTTTTTTTGTTTAAATATGAGAAAAATTTTGCAGCACAGAGAAACACTTGTGTGCTCAATAATTTGATTTTAAGAGCTGATATCTCTTATGGTGCGTTTTAGAATTTCTCGAATTTGCTTTGCACAAATTTGACGAGTACAAATTGAACTAACCACTGANTTTGCTAGTTAGAAAAACAGTATAATAAATGAGGGTGAGAAAATGGGAAAATTATTTTGGATTTATTTCATTTTCGGCAAAAGTGCAATGGGTCATCTTGCATCAAAATTAGCAACATTCACCCACCCCCCAACAATCGTTTATTAATTTGAACTTGAATGATCCAAACAGCTCTGGGGTGTTTATCTGACAATGGGCAAAATCTTACCTAAAAATTATTTTTTTTGTTTAAATATGAGAAGAATTTTGCAGCACAGAGAAACACTGTGTGCTCAATAATTTGATTTTAAGAGCTGATATCTCTTATGGTGCATTTTAGAATTTCTCGAATTTGCTTTGCACAAATTTGACAAGTACAAATTGAACTAACCACTGAGATTTTACAGCGTCACACAAAGAATAAGATTTTGGCTTGCAAAAGCACTAGAAAAATTATTTTTCAGTTTAAATATTTGTCCATTTCAGTGGTTTGAGGTTTTTTTTTTTTTTTGGCAACATAAAAGCAACTTGTGAAGATAAATTAGGTCTTGTGGAAAATGATTTGACCCAGGGTTTTTCATTTTGTGTATTTTAGAGCTTGGCCGGTGTATTTGCTTTGAATTAAAGTAGACATGTCTATTTAAAAATCAAAGAACTATGAACAAAGTGTTGCAGCTGGTGTGTTGAGAGCCTGGCTGCCTGTCAAAAAGCTGCAGGTAGACTCTGTGTGCCGTTTTATGAAAAGTACAAAAAAAAACAAAAGAAAAAACATGCAAAAGTACAACTGAAAATGGTCAAACTTCCAGGTATTTGTAATATTGATCATATATTTTTATTAAAAAAATGTCTAATATTACAGATCGTCTAATTGATTGCCTGGCAACCTCTGCTCCCCAAACCCCAAATTTGATGCCGTAGAGTCCTTGACTGTTTCATAAAAGATCTCTGCAGATGGAAAAATCCCACTGTAATAAGAAAATAGCGAAAATAGTTCTCATAATTAGATCTGGTATTCCATCGGTCATGGAATACATTGGTATACCAATGGAATAACAAATATTAAAAATGTTGCATGTCCTTTTCAACATTTAGTCTTACTACCATTTAGAAAACACATGTGGGAAAACTAGAATATCTGTGTCTGTAAAGGAAATCAGAGACACTTGATAATGTTTTGTCTTCTGAAATTAGCGTTTACATACCAAACATAAAATAGTAAAACAGTCCAAACACCTAGTTTTCTCTAAATCTAGACTGAAACCCCACCTGTTGCTGTTCAACCATAATAAATGAAACTTTGACCAACATTTTGTCGTGTGATTTTGACGGCACTTGGCAAAATGTGACGTTTCGATTGTTGATTTTTGTCTCTTTATGATGTAAAGTACTTTGAACTGCCTTGTTGCTGAAATGTGCTGTACAAATGAAACTGATTGATTTTGTCCATACTTTGTCTAAAACTGAAGGGTTAAAAATATTCATTGCGTATCACACATATTATTTTATTTTCTAAACTCAATTACTGCTTTGTTTTTGCCGACTTAAACTGCATTTTATAACAACTGAATTCCTAAAAAGGATATCATGGTTTAATGTTTTAACGTCTTGTTTTAATGTCATATATACAGAATGATGAATGAAAGCTCTCATTTCCCCTCCCTTTTGTTTTTATTTTTTACATTTTATTGTTTTCATCTTTCAGAAAAGAAAAAAAGATAGTCCACTGACATGTTTGTCACTGTATTCACTTTACTCTTATTACCATTAAATCGGGGCAAACAGGACTTGGCACAAGCCCCCCTTCCCTCTTTTTACACCATTATTGCAGAGTAAAAAACCAGCATTACAGAATAACTGTCACATGATGAAATCTGACACCAACTCGTTGCACATTTCCCCCCATAAAATTAGTCATGAAGATTGTTGAAACACCATGGTGCTTCTCTTTACTAAAATTGTAATTTTGCAGCACATAAGCTTTCACACTTTTTAATTGTATATATTAAGTTATTTTAATTCCCATTATAATAGAAGGCAGCAACAGCTTCTGGATTTTACCTCACAAAAAAAAAAAAAAAAATCTGAGTCATATTCATATTCATCCAGTTTCTCTGATGCCCCTAAAAAAATCAGGTGCTGGCAAACACCTCTAGAGGTTACCCATTAAGTAACTAACACCCACCTGTGTGTAATTTAATCTTAATGTCAATGCAGTTGTTCTTTCAAGGTTAGTTAATAGAAGATTAGTGAACAAAGTCATGAAGACCAAGGAACACTTCAGAGGTCACAGGATGTTGTGGGGAAGCCTAAAGCAGGGCTGTGTTATAATATATAGATCTACATAGTCCTGCATAGAAAATCATACTGAAGTTCAAGGGGCTATAAATACTTTAGCTAAATGTGCTGGAGGAAAATGCACCACAAGGAAATTATGCAACTCTCATAATTAACCTCAGCACAGAATCTGTTACTTTTTAAAAATAACGCTGAAGATACGATACAAGGAAATGTGCAACATGGGGAGGTCAAAGTTCATCTGACTGAATCATTCTCACTGGTATTTTAAAGACATTCATCTGTCTGTGCAGCAGAGAGGCTTTCTAAACATTACCCTGGGCTGACACCAAGTTTCTGCCGGTTCTATGAATACAAGTTTTGAAAAGAAGAAGAAAAAGAAACTAGATAAAGATTGAATTTCCACCGCTAACAGGCTGTTGTTTTTGTTTTCTCTACCAAACTGGGCTGCATTACATAAACATGCTAAAAACTCACACTGCCATAATTTGTCAACATAACATTTGCGATGGAAAAATGTCAACAATGTTAATTAGATTTTAAGTCATAATTGTGTAAAGTTTGATATTTGTCTTCGTTTTGAATGTTCATAATTGTGTTGCTCATGGTGACAGCATGTTGGAGGATCTCTGTTCTGCTACTTCTGATTTGTTCTTTTTGTAGACTTTTGATCTTTTTTTGTTGATCGAGTCATTTGATCTTTTGGACAATTATTCCCTCTGGCAGCTGAAAAGTGTTTACCCTCTTTTTTTTTTCTTCTCTCGGACAGCTCTTATGATCTGTGAGAAGAAATTACTCAGGGTTTCTGCAGGTTTCACCAACTCAGATTTAAGACTTTAAATACATTTTTAAGACCATTTTGAATGGTCCAAAGAAATGTACAAACTTCAACAAGCTAGCTGGTGATAAATTTGCACTTCCCCACGATGGTCACAAAAAGAGACATCCAGCTATTTAGCAAGGGTATGTTAGCATTGATTCAAAGAATGCAATGAGTGTGACTCAGTCTTATACCTGACAAAAAAAGTTGTGCAAGGAAAAAAAACCCAGAATACACAATTTAATAGTACTGCCAAGACAAAATTTAAGACCTGTAAATCACAAATTTAGGGCTAACATACTTTTTAAAAATATGAACTTAAGACATTTTAAGGCTTTTTAGACTTTAAGGATTTATGGACACCCTGGCTTTTACAACCAGATCATATACTCGACTACAACATGAGGAGCAGCAAAAGCAAAGGAGGTGGATTAGCAGTGACTGCCAATGTCATCCAGGACATGTTACTGAGAAATATCCTTTCTGCTAACAGGATACTGAGCTGTTAGCATGTCATGACACTCTCCACCTTTTTTTTTTTTTTTTTTTTTTTAACAGCCTTCAGTCAGAAGCTTCTTCACATTCTTTGTAACACTGACTACTACAGCATCACATTTCACAATGACTTTTGGAAGATATTTGGATGACATGAGTTATGGCAACATTTAATTCCTCTTTGGGATAAATAAAGTGTTTTTCAACCGAACTGAATATTTGTGCTTATTGTGGCAGTGGAACTGCTCACTGCAATGAAAACCAGTGAACATTTATTCAACTAAAGCAAACATAATCTTCCCGTGGACACGTAAAACAACCCGAGCATATCGCTTCCAACAGGAGACGCTTGGAGTCGTCGGTTTGACTCCATTAGCCTTGCCTCTGTCCTCTACCCTTTTTAAATCCCTCTGCGTCTTCGCAGCGCACGCTCTCCCTCTTTTATTCAAATCCTCATATTCAATTATGGCTACATCTAATACATGTGTCAACATGTTTCATTAGCTCTCCTCCTCCCCCTCCCCCTTCCTCTTACCAGAGATTAGCTTCCTTCTCTTTTTTTATTTACTTAATGCAGAAATATCATTTTCTCCTGGACAAAGTGTGGGAGAGCTGTGAAAAAAGGGGAAGTGATTATTTTTCTTCATTACATTTCCTGCTGCTCTGGCAGTCACAGCTTATTTTCTGTTAGCCAAAAAAAGATGATTAAATGTTTTGGGTGAAAAATTTACTTACGCTGCCGTCAGGTTCACTACAGGTGGTTTTAGCGACATTAAGAGTGGGGAAGGGAGGGAGTGTTGTCCTTAAAAGGAGCTTCAGGTCTCGGCTATCTGAACGCGTTGGATCGAGGGCTCGCCAGCTTCATTGGAGTAATTATCGACGTCGCTCCAGAAAACCGATTTGAAGCAAGACTCCATCTCAGGAAACGCAAATCTGTGGCACAGAGCGGGCCGAATAATTCTCAGTCTACGATCCCTTTGATGTTCTCTGTGCCAATTTCTGCTCCCTCGAGGGCTTCCCTCTGTAGTGTTGAATTTAATAGGAGGTTATAGGAAGCCTCCTACAAGTGGCCAAGGAGTAGATTAATGTGCTAAGATAACATGCGTGGTCTGCTTCTTTTTCATCTGTGACATTAAAGCAGCAGGTTTGGAGAAAGGTGGGAAACAAGAGCTCTTTGGTCACTTTGTTCCTGGAATAAAAGTAAGGTTCCAGTCGGACTGTCTCTTCCCTTACAAAGGAGAAGTGCATTGTTGAATGTGGCCTGAATGCTTTATTTATATATACACCTGTGGAAAAAGAGAAGAGTCCACTGCACTGAACCCCATTGAAAACCTGATGGTTATTCCACCAAGTATTGATTTCTGAACTCTTTCTGAGTTCAAACATTAGTATTGCTGTTTCTAAATAAATGTGAACTTGTTCTCTTTGCATTATTTGACGTCTATATATGTATCTGGCGTGTTATTGCTGGCAGTGGGGATGTTGGGATGAGTACTGTAAATTAAAAATCCCCAGGTAGATCAGTGGGGACCTTTCTCCTGAAACTTTCTCACTAATCTTATTTGCACAGAGCCAACATTTACGTTTCCTCCATCTGTTTTTATTTCTCTGTGTTTGACATCATTAGAAAGCTTAGAATCCATCCTTTCAGAATCTGAAAGTAACTCTCTAGGAAGACTTGTTCCTGGTTTTGTTGTGGCCATAAACATGTCGTCTTGGTTTAGTCCAATATATTCATATATATTTATATATTCTCATAAGAGTTTTATTATCACAATAGAATTTTGAACCAAGGTTGCAGCACATCTACCTTTAGCCTGTCTTTGAAATGCTTTGGATTTGTTGGTCAAGTTTTTTTTCTCTGTTAGACATAATTCAAAGTGAATGTATTTGCTGCTCTTCGCTTGTTACTGACCCTTTAGTTAAAAGTGTCTGCTAAATGTTCAAACCATTGTGTTCTAAAAATATGAATTGTTTAAAAGAATATTCTGTAATAACTGTATTAAATATCTCCTTGCTTTGGATTGTAACCATTCTGGTGAATCAGTTCTTACATCGTCTTCATGTTATTACTGTTCACCTCTGATTCACACACTTCTCATTCCATCCACTGCGCGCGCGCTCTCTCTCTCTCTCTCTCTCTCTCTCTCTCTCTCTCTCTCTCTCTC
>NW_006800012.1:880897-940754 GCF_000485575.1 Poecilia formosa | reverse complement strand
AATAATGTCAACTTTGTATTAAAAGTGTTGTAATTTACCGAATGACGCTTTATGACAACAGTCATAAATATTCATGAAGGCTTATTCATGTTCATGACAGGTGTTATGTCATGTTTATGAAAGTGTCATGTCAGTCTTATTCACCCCCCTTCAAATAAAGTGTTACCATCAGTTCTTACATCGTCTTCATGTTATTACTGTTCACCACTGATTCACACACTTCTCATTCCATCCACTGCTTTAACTTCACGTTTGCTTGCTTCTGCATCCTTTTGGCTTCTCTCTCTCTCTCATTTTCTCTCTCTCTCTCTCTCTCTCTTTCTCTCTATTTTGGCCCCAAGTGACCCTAATTACAACATGTAAAAACCTGACCTGCACCACTTTTCTAACCTCTGACCCTAATGGTGAAAGATTAATCCTCAGTGGGCCTAATTCAATTAAATTTGCTTCTAAATAATGACTCCGGCTTCGGTGCAATATGGGTGTGGAGGTGAAACCATCGATTTGCACCACTGAGAAGAGAGCATATCTAAGTGTTTTCTTATTGATACGGGTGAGGAATTAAAGTGGCTGAAGTGAAATGTAAGAGGCACGTTTGGATGTTTAAATTTTTTAGTATTGATTTTACTAACAAAGAGAAACCATTCATTTTGTTTCGCAGTGCGTAACTAATAAGTATCTCGCCGGTGTCGGGGCAAACCCCACAGGGAAAGCCAGGCTGAGTATTAAAGAAAAGGCAGTTGAGTCTGGATGATGATGATAATATAGAACCACAAACTGCCTGCCTGTAAATTAAGCTCCATAATTATGAGGTCCTAAATGATCAAATGTGTTTCCTTTCTGTGTAACTCCAAATCTGAGCTGGAATTTACTTCATTGCTATGGAAATGCTACGTAACACACATTATGTTGGAGACAATAATTGACTTTAAATTTTGAATAAATCTGTATTTTTCCCCAAAAAATATGTTGTTTTTAAATTCCTCAGTCCACGTCTAAGCTCTTACTTCTCATAACTTTTTGTTTTTGTGTTTAATGATGTAAAGTACTTTGGACTGACTTGTTGCTTAAATTTGCTATACAAAGAAAACTTGATTGGTTGAGTCAGACAGTTTTCTCCTGTTTTATACTCTACTGCCCGACTTCTCATAACTCACCACACCCAATTTTACACATTGCTTTGTTTTCAACAAGTTAGACATTTTTAAGGGTTATAACAATAACCCTTGATTTAAAATCTGGTTACCCCACTCCACTGATGTCAGGTATCTATGGAGGTACCTGAACTGCCTACTTTAATAATTCAGACCCACATTTTACCATAATATGCATTAATTCCCAGATGCTACCCTGCAAAGTTTCTTGAGTTCTGCTCCAGCCAATCAACATTGAGGAAAATAAAGAGTGCTCCTGGAGTTCATTTTAAGGATCGTTCCATTCAACAGTATTGAGGTCTGGGGTTATGGAGGGTCTTTTATCAAGAGTCTAAAGTTTTATCAGCCTGTTGATGCTTTTAGTTGTCGACTTTGTGAAAACTCCCAACTTGATCCCTTGCTAGTCTTGACATGTCACTGCAGCCTTAGAACAAAACCAAGGTCATGTTTCACAGCAGGTGTGTTATCCTCTCCTCTGAAAGCTTCATTTTTACTTTAAAAAACCCACAAAGATAATGGCCAACTATTGCTCAGTCCACAGAATGTTTTCTTAGAAACTTTGGAGCTTGTCAACATGCATTTTGGTGGTTGACAGTCTCTTTGCATTTTGCCTGTCAACAGTGACGCTCCCCTGTGGGTCTTCTTCCACGGAGCCCATCAAGGTTCAAGATGCAGCAGCGGTGCGGTCAGAAAGTGACGTTTCCTGACCACAGAGTTCAGCTTGATTGGTTTTCCATGGTTTCTTTTCCTGCCATCTGCTCTATATGCCTTATCAACCTGGAGCTGCTTTTCCTCGTGTGTTGGAGATCGACTCCAGTCACAAAAATCAGAATAATAATAATAAAGGGAGCACCTAAACAAAGCAATGTAAGTTCAAATCAGTCACACCTTTGTGGACTCAGTGTCACCAGTTAGGCAGTAACACTTATTGTGAATCAATTTCACCTGCTGCTGTGCAAATGGAACACACAACAGGTGGAAATGAGAGGCAATTAGCCAGTCAGCCTCTATAAAAGAACGATTCTGCAGGTGGTGACCGTGGATCATCTCTCTGGTTGAACTTTTTGTCACTTTCATTTTGTCAGCGCTGTCATGCATTGAGGCATCATGAGGCATTTCTTTTTATAGCCCACCGAAGTTTCTCAAGTAGTGCAGCTGATCCAAGATGGATCATCAGTGAGAGCGATAGTGAGATGATTTGCTGTGTCTCTCAGCACAGTGTCTGGAACATGTACTAAGGTACCGTGATACAGGCCAGTGCACCAGGAGACATGGAGGGGCCCATAGCAGGGCTACCACCCAGCAGCATAACTGCTGCTTTCTCCTTCTGCAAGCAGGGACAGGAGGGCCACTGCCAGGTCCTACAAAATGACCTCCAGCAGGGCACTGATGTTACTCAAACTGTCAGAAACTGACTCCATGAGGGCCCAATGTCCACATATAGGGCCGATGCTTACAGCCCGACACCACACAGGACGATTGGCGTTTTCCTAGGGAACACCAAAACTGGCAGATTCGCCACTGGTGCCCTGTGATCTTCACGGATCACAAGGATACACTGGTGGACTTTATGCTGCCTGCAACATCCTCCAGCATGACCTGTTTGGTGGTGGGTCAGTCATGGTGTGGGGGAGGCATTTCTTTGCATGGACATACAGCCCTTCGTATGCAGCCAGAGGTACCAGGATGAGACCCTCACACCCATTGTGAGACCACATGGTGCAGTGGGCTCTGGGATCATGTGGCTGAAGTGTGTCGGCAGTTCTTGCATGATGAGGGTGTTGGTGTTATGTGTGTTAAAGTTTGTCGATGAGAATATTTCACTAATTGGGATCTAGGATGTGTTATTTTACTGTTCCCTTTAATTTTATGAGCAGTGCAGATGTTTTCTAATTCCGATCAGCTGTGGTTAAATGAGTATAGAGCTTCTTTTTGTAGATGGTGTTGCAGCTTTTATTTTGAACATGGATATTAACTTAATTTTGTAGCTACCTGGACAGCTTTCTCTTCCGTTTCCCTACTCCATGTTTGGTATAATGTTGTGTTTACCGCAAGTGCTGCGTCTCAAAGGCGGTGCGAGGGCCAACCAGGAGTTTTGCGCAGCTGAACGGTTGCCATGGGAGACTAAAGGATTTCTCAAACACACACGAACGAGTCATTGAAACAAACCAACCAAGATTGGTTTTGATGAGGGAATAACACCAAAGCATGATGTGAAGCTCAAAAAAGTAGACGTCACATAATACTGGCCCTTTAAGATATGCCTCACTGTCATATGCAGTAACATCTAAAATCTAGAATGTTTCCATTAGAGATTTTAAAGGAGGAAATTCCAGCCCACACCGTGACTCTCTCTCTACCAAGAATTTACTAATAGCATGTCTATGTGAAGGTCAAAGGTCATAAATGTCAGAAACACATTTATGACATTTATAAATGTCATAAATGTGTATGACAAGCTACACAGACTCACAAGTGTAGCTTGTGAGTCTGTTTGGTCCCATGTTACGAGTGTTGCTAAAATGATTACAATCATATCTCTAATGTCTAAGCTGTCTGATAAATCTTCTCGGGAGGTAACCCTGAACCCATCTCTCTTAAGCATATGAAGGGGGGTGAGGGGGGAAATACATTTATAATGTCATTCTGTGTCTCAGTTGAACTGTGATCATTGTATAATAAAGTGGGAGTTCTCGGGCCACATGACGTGACCTGTCAGTTTCTCTAAGTGATGCTGCCAATGACGAGACGTGACTCGCCTGGGAAACGAGTCGCCGACCTCTAATCAATCTTGGACGGGGTGGTTTGGGGGGGGGATGCGGGGACTGAGACTGTCACACACCTCGCGCTGTCGTTCGCTCTCCCCACAGGGCCGACTGAAGGTCGCAGAGGGCAGCCTCGGTGCGCCGCTGTCCATCAGCATCAGCGTCAAAGTTGTGATTAAGATTTGTGACAACGGCGACAGATTAATAATCTATTCAGTTAATTTGCAGACACTGTTAATCATCTTGTGATGTGTTTCTATTGCTTACATTAACTCCTATATACATTTAAGAGTACATGTAGGACCTAAACCCCAAAATGTACCTGCACTATATCTGACCTCCTTTAGAATTTGATTTTAAACGGGCATTATTATGTAAAATGTACTTCTTTGAGTTTTACATCATGTTATAAAAACATACCAGGAGTGTTGTCTTGATTCTTTGATGCATGTTTGAGAAATCCTTTAAGCTCCATGGCAACCATTCAGCTGTGCAAAACACCAGAGTGGACCTAGCTCCGCCTTCAAGGATGAAGCTCCTCTTCGGTGCTGCAGCTTCCAAGTTTCTGCTTTCCGAATCCCCCATTCAGTTCCTTCAGACTTCTCAGTGGAACTCTGGTAAAAAGGTTGATAAAGGGTCAATAGAGAAGCGATATCGTGATGACTTCCTGAAGGCAGAGTCTCAGAAAGAGCAGGAGTTTCTTTTTAAAGAAACAGAGGCCCAATTTCAAGGTGTTAAATTACAAAGTAAAATTTCTTATAAGTCATATGTGACATTTATAGCATTTTGACTGAAGTGCTATATTTCTTCTTGATTATTGTATAAAATGGCACAATGTGCCTGGAAAACATATAATATTGCACCGTTAAACAATTATTGGTTTATAGTTATCTCTCTACAAAAAGCAAATATGTAAAAAAAACAACAACAAAAAAAAAACAACAAGGTTTTCTGTTTAACATTTGCCTTGTCCTGTCCTCCTGTGTCTCCTGCAGTCTGGACTGACTTCAATAGCTAGTGTGATGAACCAGCTCAATGAGGTCACAAATTAATTTTAAAATGATCCCCGAGAACGCACTATAAGGATTATTTATCTTAAACTGCATAAAAAGCAAGGCCATCCAAATAAAAGCTGCAGCATCTGAATGAAGACTGAATATAAATTCTTTTTCATTCAAGACGTGGGTTAACTGGACGTTATTTTGACCATCTACCTACATACCTTTGATCATCAAAGCACACTCCTCTATGGCTGCAGTAATCCACAAGGTCAAACGCCACTTACAGCAGAAGAATATGCTTTCTCATCAATAACATGCTGACAGAAAACAATGGTTTAGCCTTTGAATCAGTAGGAAAAAGAACAAATTGAAAATGTTAAGGTCACTAAGTGTGTTTTGGTAACTTCTGAAAATTACATTTTCTGACATCAGTAAAATTTCATATAGCTTTTTCCTGAAAGCTGTTTATTTTTCTTTTCTTTTCTTTTCTTTTTGACTGAATCAGCTTCGCCCTTTTGTGTTTATGCCATTAGGCTCGCTACTCTCTCAGTGTTTTATTGACAGCTTGCTATGCAAACTGCAGGTATCTCTGGTTAATGGCTGAGAAAATGTCAAGCTACAGCTAATTTCACAACGATGACTTAATACACAGTGTGTGCAGTTGTGTAAGTGGGTGTGTGGGTGTGTGTGTGTGTGTGTGTGTACTGTACGGTTGCTGCATATTTATGTGTCGCATTTAGATGTACTCATGCAACGTTCTGTTTTAGTTATGCAGACAGAGAAAGAAAGAGGGTTTTCTTTCAAATTCAGTATAAAGAGATGTTTAGAACTAAGGAAGGCATTGGCCAATAGACTGTTTCCAATGCTGATTAAATTACTAAGGTCAAATGCTGGTAATTTAGTTGACTGATTTCACTAATTTGTAATGGCCACACCAAAACATTGACTTTGTTGTCCCTGAGCCACTTTGTAACCCATCTGGCTGTTTGCTTAGAGCTGTTTTCCATTTGGAAGACACATTTGGGTGAAAGCCTCAACTTCCTGGCTGATGTCTTTCTTCATTGCGTTAATATTTCTATTGAGTTTTCCTGAGTTTGGTCAATTATGCGGTCAATCATGTTTTAGAATGTTAAAAAAAAAAAGGCTGTTTTTTTATTTGACAATATGTAGATCCTGAAAAAGAATCAAACTGCAACTATGTGACAGCAGAAAAGAGGTGGTTGATATGCGAGTCTGACCACCGGTCAGGAGGAAATGAACACCGTAGAGAAGCATCATGGCTGCAGTGAAAAGGTTTTAGAGATGGTTGGTGTGACGAAGGCGGGCAACGGAGAGGCAAGACTTCATCCTCTAAAGGAAGCCGTTCAAAGAGGAGTGTGCCATCAACCTTTTGCATTGTGGCTTTTTCCCATTTCTGTAACCTTTGAGGTTTTACGTCTTGTGAGTTCACAACTTCTAGAACGGCATTCCTACATATACAAAAAAAAAGTGTCTCAGAATGTGGTGATTTCAACTTTCACTCTTTAAATGGAATAATTTATTTATAATTTCATCTTTAAAGATTGGGATGATGACAAAGAAAATGGGGTCTGATTATTTAAAATGGCATAATTTTTAAGTTTTTAATTTTCTGAGAGTCCGTTATTATTGTTATGCATGTGACTAATTCTTAGGAGACTCCATATCATGGGGTCAAGGTTTCCTGCAGGATCTTTGTGTTGACAAACTGAAAAGAAAGAAATCTTCTTGTTTCGTCTTGGTCTCTTTTTACTGAAATGCCACTTTCATCTTTGTGTCTCATGGTAGCCAACAGAAAATCACACAAAACTCCACATTTCAAGGACCATATACCTCCTGTTTCAGATATCAATCTTTAGTTACTGTCTAAAAACAGACAGCATGAAGAACAAAATCTGCTTCATTTCCCACCAGTCCACTTTGTGTGTGTGTTTTGCATAGCTCAGACGAAAACGGGACATACCCTGCCCTTAGTGAGCGCCGGCTGAGATGGCTATCTCGGCCTGGACCTAGTCTATTACATTTGAGGTCAGATACAGATCAGACTAGATATACCCCTTCTTTTTTTTCTGTTCAGTATCTCCAAGGAGATCTCTGCAGAGACTATCTCTCAGGGCTTGGCTTATTTTATTACGTGTGCATCAGGCTATGAATGGCTGCTAGCCGCAGCAGGGGAACATCTCTTACACGCAAATTAAATGGTCCACAAGCTAAGCAGGTGCAATTCCAAAGCCAAGAGCCTGGAAATGTTTTCAATTTAGATCTATTAACTTTCTTTTTTTATACTGTATTGTAAACCACGGTTTATTTAAGGCCCCTTAATTACTTTGCCACGGTTGAAACGGCTTCAGGGTAGCTTGTTTAGAGCATTATGTCTGCATCATAGAAATTGTTAAGCCAACAAAAAAAAAGGCCAAGGCATTCTACCTGTATTACTGTCTACACCCCACACTGTAGTTATAGTAATATGAATGATTTTTTTGTCCCTTTAATTACAATGATACATTCTACAGACTCAATTTAAGATGTGTAAATATATATCAAACATTAACATCCATGTTTACACATAGTTTTTAGTTTCATTTTGCTGAAAACTAACCTGGACAGTGATCACATGTCTGACATTTCACTGATACCGCTGTAGAAATAATAATAATAAAAAAACATCTTTCTACTAATTTGTAACTTGTAAATTCAGGGTGTTATCCCATAATACGATTTACATTAGTGAATAGTATCAGCTCAGGAGGCTTTCACATACTTGCTTTGACAAGTTTCAACTGATATGGTTTTGTGTTTTATTAACTTTATAATCTGATATGCTATTTAAAAGTAGTTCAAACTCCATATCTGTCCCCACAAACAAACCTCCTGGTGCCATGTCTAATTCTTAACAGGAAGTTGCAGTTGTCTTGACGGAATCTGATTGGCTGACAGTGGCTTAGCTTTGCGTTACTGACGTCGGATCACTTTTTTCAGTAAGGAGGAATCCAACGCCTCACTATTTCAAATCCAGTAATCAGATTAAAGTTACTTACCCCAATCACTGTGATTTACTATTTTCTTTTGTAATGTAATTGTATTTCCTTTAAGCGTCCACTGACCGCCGTTTCTATGCGACAGCAGCAGCTCACCACCATGAAATGTAAACAATGGAGGAAGGAGAGATGCACATTTTGTTGCTGAAAAAAGAGGAATTATTTTGAGTTTCTATCACCAAATACAATTATTGTAAACAGTTTTGGGCTTGTTTTCTTCTAAATTCACTTGTAAATTTAATGAGCTGTGGGCTGCGGTCTTTTGGGCTCGTTTTTGAACGTGAAGTTGCTAATTTGGGTTTTGAAATGAGCAGAGACACATAATAAGGCCCAGAATTTGTCTGACATCCAGATAGTTTTAGTCAGACTCTCCCTGACCATCATTTCCCGGATGATCCATCCTGCTCCATCTTTGTAATTGTCAAGTTAATGTATTACCTGTGAATGACGTCGAGCTTCGCGTTGCGCTCCAGAAAACTGTAAACATCGAGACTAATATGAACAGCGCAATAAACGTGAAAACCGCCATGAATGAACGAGTTGGTAAAGTTGTGCAACTAAACGCTATTATAATATAATAATATTAAGATAAGTGTCACAAATCTGTGCAGCGGGACATCTGAGTTGTGGAACCGCAGGAGAAGTGCTGTGAGCTGGGCTGTGACAGCAAACACAGGGCCGTAAACACAGAACCTGGAGGCTGGGGAAGGAGGGAGAGGGGTTTGGTGGCATGGGGTCTAAAATCCTACTTACAGTATAGTAGGACAAAAGTAGGACACACAAAAAGTAGGACACACAAAAACACGCAAAAATTACTAAAGTTTTTTTTTTTTTTCCTTTTGTAACCATTAAACAATCTCCTCTTCAGTTCAGCCTTATAAGAGGAGACGCATGTTGCCATTATAAAATAACTTACAACTCGGTTTTAGTACTGAATGGTACTAAAACCACCTGTGTAATTTTCACAGGTGGCGGAACATTATTGTCAACAGCTGCTGAAAGTAGCTGTTGACAATAACTTAGTTTCCAAATTAAGTAATCAGTAATCTAACTATGTTACTTTTCAAGGAGTAATCAGTAATCTTATCAAAGTCACTTTTTCAAAGTAACTATGCCATCACTGGGGCTACACTGCCCCCTAAGGGTTTGGCATGTTTTAAACAACATTAGGGGGAATTTGTGCAAGTTCATGTCTTTTTTTTTTTTTTTAAATGATGTGGAGATATTGTTTTATGAAGAACTGGCTATGTGTACAAAGCCTTAGTCTCTAAGCTCATTTTCTTATATTCCAAAACCTGTACTCTGATATGTTCAGAATATTTTATTTTAATAAAATATTTTGTCTCACAACAGATCTGCTCTGCTTTTGGGTCCCTTTTCAATAAATTCTTCGACTACATGAAAGGTTTTGAGTAAAACGAAAACTATTTCAAGGTTCTGTCAAGTTCCAAGTTTTGCAGATTTAAAAGAAAGTTCTTAAATCATAAACATTTATTTTGTTTAAAGCATCTAATTTATTTTGTAGGTTGTATTAGCTGATTGCCTAACGGCTGGTTTTTACACTTTTGTAATTAATGAAATTACTTAGATATGTGACATTGTTTCATATAAATACAAAAAATGTTCATTATGCAACTCCATGGAATAATTACCTTAATTCACTTTGTAAATCAGGTATAATTTAAGGTTCATTTAAAACAAACAAGGTTAGTTTTTTGCATATCCGAGGTGTTACTATTATTGTGAGGCTTTTCTAAAAATGCTGAAGTAATTAGTCAACAAATGTATAATAGGGAGAGATTTTGACTTCAACATTTAGGGCTCCTTCCAGCTGAAATTCACAAACAATTACAGAAAAAAATATTTAGCTTACTTTTTACTGGTTTTTAGAACAACAAAAGCCAACAACAACAACAACAACATATAACAACAACATATAATGTATGTAATGTTGGAATAAAATTGGCAGCATTTCAGGTGTGCAAAACCCTTGGAAACCATGTCCTAAAGCACTTTAAAGTGCTGAAGATCCTAAATGCAAAGAATGGCCAGGCAACATTCTGTTTTATCTAATGTTGTTTTTGTTGTTTGTTTCACAGTGATGAGTATTTTTGCTCTGCTGACGTGGCAGCGATGTTGCATTGATCAAGTGATAAAAGGCTGAATCCAACAATACAGAAAGCTAAAATCAAAAAGGTTGGAACCTTGATGTTGTATTTGTTGTGTTGGTCAAAGCAGTCGATGGAATCACTTTCATGTATGTGGACACAGAAACTAACTACTGCTGGTAATGAGGACTTAAAATTGGGTTGAGGAGGATTTTAAAGGAGCAGTATTCTGTGTTTTCCAGTCACATAGTGCAATTTTATAGCACAATCAAGTAACTGCCTTAAGTTGTTAGAAAAATGCTATGTGTATCAAATATGGCTTAAGAAATGCTACTTTCTTAAAATCATGTCTCTGTCACAACGTGGCTCCTCTATAAACCCTCCAACAATGTGTTTTTTTTTGTTTGGTTGTTTTAGTAGCATTTCACTGAGAAGTAGCTCCTATAAACAGCTCGGCTGAGTCACAGTTCCACAATTAGGCGTTTGCCAATTGTTGCTCGCTAGTCTTCCAGCTAATTGGTGAGCCGGTGGGGGGTTGAGGGGGGCGGTCTGCTCTGTGAGGCAGAAGCAAACTGCAGCTCAGAGGAGGATCTTTGCCTTGAAGGCGGAGCTAGAGCCACCTAAGCGTTTTGCACAGCCGAACGGTTGCCATGGGAGATTAAAGGATGCATGAAAGAATCAAGGCGACACTCCAGGTGTGTTTCTGATGAGGGAACAACATTAATAGATTTTACTTAACACTGCCCCTTTAAAACATCTCAAAATGTGAACATGTTGAGCTGAAAATTGTTATTTCGAACATGATAGAAACATAAAATCACACATGAACAAGGAATGCAAAAGACATGTTTGTACAATAATCTTAACATGCTCGAAAAGGAGTAGGAAGAAGTAAGAAACTAATCAACTCCTACCCCATAAACTCACAATATTTTCAGATGGACCCCCATTATTAAAACAATATATATATTTAAAAAATGTAACTTAATTTTATTTACTAGATTCTCAGGGTAAAAAAACCCAATTTCATAAACAATAGTTCATAGATGTCACCTGCAAACTAATTCTAATAATCATGTCCATCATGAATGTGATAAAGTTTCTCTCCAGAAAAAAAATGTTTATTGCTTTTGTATTTGAAAGTTTTTCACTTGAGAACAATATGTGACAGTGTCACATGTTACCTTAGACTGAAGAGAACATTTTTAAAGTTAAATGTGACATGCTTATGTGAAAGAGTGCAGCGGCAGTGTGTTAGTCTGGAAACATTTTTATTTTATTTTTTTTATAGACGGGGAGATAAGGATCAGACTTCAGGAAGATAGGAACCAAAGCCCAGGGTTTGTCCTTCTTCAGTCTGTGAAGGACAGCTGATATTGATTCTGCTGGCCTGATTATGTGGCAGCATACAGTAAGATTTATAGAACTGACCAAGACCTATTTTAAAATGTTATTTCTATGACACAGAGATTTATGAAACATTTAATAATCTCTAAATCCTCTGGCCAAACTAACAATGTTGTTGAAATTGTCTTTAAACACGGAGGAGCACTGTATTGATTTCATTTCTCCTGTCGGTTGTTTGGCCAAGCTATGCTGTTCAGCCGAAAGGTCAAATTTACAGAAAAGCCCCAGTTAATAATAATAATAATAATAATAATAATAATAGTTCAGTTCACCGAAGAATGAACTCGTTCACTTTCTACAGCTGGGAAAATAAGTTTTGAACACCTGAACATTTTTCTGAGTTTAAATATCTCTAATGGGACGACGGCCATGAAATTCACAGTGTCTGTTAGCAACAAACCAAAGTGAACAAGACGAAATGTACTTTTTGTCACCTGAAGAGCCCAGATTTAAAAGTCTAATTCTTAATATTTATTTTATTTTTAGGATTAAATAAATAAATAAATAAATAAATAAATAAATAAATAATTTAGTCAAATGCTTTAGAAAACAAGACAAATTAGAAATTTTGGGTGAAAGTCAATTAGCATTTCTCTAAAATAAAACCCAGAATCTGTTTAAGCGTTATGGTGAACTTTTTTTTTTTTCTTTTTCAGTTTTTAATTGTCTGTTAGAGATCAGGGTTTTGTTTGTACAGCACTTTAGGAAACCTGCTAATTTTAAAGTGCTTTATATATAAACTGGATATAGAAAATCTAAAGTCAGACCAATTAAATTAAATGATCTGAAATGTTAATTCGGTAACAATATGTGTAAGATGTCCATGAGAAAAATTAGAAATGGCAACGTATTACATTCCTGCTTCTCTTCATGACCTGATTGTATCTCCATCTAAAATAAAATTTAATCTCTTACTTTGTATAGTTAGAATAAACTCAGTTTAAAAAAAATATATATATATTTACCAAATGGGAGAGAATTACTTCTCTCTTTTTTTCACATTTTCTCCAACTCATTCCAGGGGTTAGGGTCAGCTGACAAACTTTTTGAATGAGTTTGAAGATAAAGTTACTGGGGCAAAAACTGCAGTGATTACTGGGAAGGTTGAGAAGTGTGTGAAGGCAGGGAGGAGTTTTGCCAATGATCATCTTATAAATAAACTGAAATAAAACGCAGCGTCCTGTGGGGACGGAGTGATGGCCGGCTGACAGGCGAGTGCAGATTACAGTGAGACCACCTGAGGCAAAACAGACTGCAGTATAACAGGCGATATCCGATTCCTGTGGATATTGTCACTGTGATCTAAAACAGACGGTTTTACCGTCGTGTAGGGTAAGAGTGAAAAATATTGTGACAATACAAAAAATTAACTATTGATGGGATTTTACAAAGTACTGAATTAATGTGAGTGTCAAAGGACAGGAGCTAGGTATTTTTATGAACTGATAGGTTTCAATGCCGTATCATTCCATTCAGAGTGGACATTAAGAGGACAGTGTGAGGTTAGTGATGGTTAAAAATCATTTGTCTGGTTTGACGTTTGTTTCATAAACGATTGGAGAAGACGTGTTGAAAACTGCATTGTAAGAAACTCAATGGAACTGTAAGGATTTGACTAGAACGTACAGAACAGTGTTATCAGCATAGAAATGATTAAAATTTCTAAATAGAGGCAGGTCTGTGTCTGTATTGGTTTAATATGTCATATCACTGAAATGAGGGTGAACAACCACAGATTTCCAATCATGGGGAAGTTACAAGTTTGTGGGGAGGGTTAAATAGATCAGTGGCAGGTGTGATGTCATTTACTGCTAACCTCAGAAAGAAAGCATCTAGACCAGAGGTCTTCAACTCTGGTCCTTGAGATCTACTGTCCTGCAGGTTTTGGATACATTCTTGCTCTATCACAGCTGAATCAAATAAATGACTCATTATCAGACCTTTCCCAAGCTTGGTGGTTTGCTGAAGAGCTAATTCAATCATTTGATTTGATGGTGGTGGATCTAAATCCTGCAGGAGACTAGATCTTGAGGTCCAGGCTTGGAAACCTCTGATCCTGAGCATCCCAACCAGTGGATCTTTGAGGATTCAACTTGAGCATCTCCCCAAGCGCCCCACGCACCCACAGCAGTTCAAAATAGAAGTGAGACTTGCGTATAGGGAGGGCATTGGTATGTAGAGTTGACTCATTCACCTGACAGCAGCAGCTAAACCATGTGAAAATTGTTTGGTGAGATGATTCACCCTGGCAATTTCAACTCAAAATTGAATGTCAGTAGATTTTTATTGGACTTGTTACCAGGGTATGGAGTCTAACATAGAAACTAAAGATTTTTTAAAAAATATGACAAAGCAGCTTTAGCAGCAGAATTGAGATTTATTTTATGCCGCTGCATTGTTGACAGATCATGTAGGAAGGTCTGCTCAGTTTGTAGCCGTTTGTTGCTGTTACATTTAAAGCCATTTTTGTATTTTGGTCGAGTTTAAAAATGAGGTGAGAAACAAACATGATCAAGGTCCGGTCCCCACAAAGACTGCAAAGATCATGTCTGAACAACAACTTCCCTGTAGGAGAGCTCTCGTGTCCACACGGCCACACGATCGCAAAGTTCACATTCCAACTCTTTTCTGAATAAAATATTAAAAGTCTGTCCTTCAACAACGCAGTATACATTTTTAGTTTAGAACAGGTGTCTTCAAATCCAGTCCTCAGGGGACGGTGTCCTGCAACTTCTAAATGTTTCTCTGCTTCAACACACCTGAGTTGAGTAATGGGATCGTTAGCAGGACTCTGGAGGACATGGTTGCACCCTGAGGAAGTGGTTCAGAAAACCGACTCTGGTGTTTTGGACCAATAAGGCTACAATCGGTGTGAACGGTTAATGACCCCAAAGCGACGACCTATTTGCGCAGAAAAAGAACTTAGCAACCCGCTGTTTCGGGAGTAACAATGGACACCGCTGCTTATGGATCGATTTTAAAGTTCTCCAGAGCTGACGGTACCGTCACGAGATCATCACATGAAGGACGTTAACAAAAAGAAAGCACAACCAATAGTGCAGTCATTGCTGCAGCTTGTTTGGATGTGCAGTCAGAACCAAGAGTGGTGGGATTGTGACGTGATGCACTTCACTGCCACGAGACGCATTTTATAATTTTGATCATTATAATTTTTAGCCATTGTTTAAATCTGGATTGATCATGTCCGACTCCTTCTGGGGCAGGACTGTGACGCACGTTGATGATGAAAAGTTGGTTTAAATGCGACATGACACGGAGAAACGATACGTATCCAATTCAGTACCGCAAATAAGAGAGGCACAGATCAGATTTTTTAGGGATCAAAAGATCAGAATTAGGCCGTTCAGACTGCTGTGATGAAGTTGGATACAGGTCGCATTTGGGGGAAAAAAAAAAAAAAAAAAAAAGAGAAAAAAAAAAAAAAAAAAGATTTGGGTCGTATTTGCCTGCTGTGTTAGCGTAGCATAAAAACTGGACCTTGAAGGCTGGATTTAAAGATCCCTCCTATACCACTACTCTACAAGGTTATCGCTCTGTTGATGCAAGTACCTTAAAAATCCCTACACATTTATTTTGGGGCAAAACGTTTTAGACATGTGTCTTATTTCCTTAGTAGAAGCCACAACATCAGCCATTTGACACAGTTTGGACCAAAGTGTGTGGACATTTTAAATCTATACACTGCAACTGAATATCATTTTAAAGGCCATTTTCAAGGATTGATGTTAGTAAAGTACCGAAATGTATTTTAGGTAGGACACGTTTGAACTAGTCAGGATGGAGAGGGGGCTAAGCAGAAGCCTTAGGGGTAAAACAAAAGGCAAGACCCTGTTCTGTTTTTATGGCTCCCATGTCAAAGCGCTTCACATCCCATCACCCTGAAGCCGAAGGATCCAGTTTGATGATCAGACTCCATTACCACATCGTCCTGCTCTGAGGTTTCCCATCACCTACAGCCCCGGGCAGAGCATCTGTCTGGACCAACAGCTGGACCATGATGGCTTTTAGCTGCTGCTGTGGGCCAGTGGAGAAGACCAAGTCCAAGCTGAACTGCGTGCTGCCTGGTGAGGTTGACACAAATCGCCAACATGAGGTTTCTTCAATCTGACATGTTTTTGTCCACTAAGGAGAAAGGTTTAACATTTATTATCAAACCAGATACACACACACAAAAAAAAACATAAGACTAAATCGTAGTTGATGCCAATTACTTGAGACTATCAGACTCCGATAATCTCAATGAAGTGTATTTTGCATTTATGAAACTCCAAAATTATATTAATCCTGTCATTTAATTTAATTTTCTAAGGCAGTGTTATTCCAAATGGGGGAATTACGGAAAGCTGGAGGGAAGATGAGAAAAAAATGCAAAAATTAAAAAAATGCATTTTTTAAATATTTTACTCATTTTTAAAAAAAATAAATTTTAATTTGTTTCTTAAGCTTTATTATAAAATATAAGCTGGAATAATTTATTGCCATGCGCATCTTTCTGATTGGCTGCCAGTCCAATTTATCAAGCTGCTTTGCTCCTCAAGTTAGCACAGCTAGCATAGCTAGCATAGCTAGCAAGCACCAAAAGTTTTGCCAAAGGTTCATGAGGTCTGGAACTCCTGTTCTAAGGAATTACAAAAGGTCATTTTTGAAAGTTCTCTTCAAAAGGTCAAAAAATGTTTTACTAAACTGTAGTTTTATTATTTTACACATTTTACATATATTATTTTACATATATATAAATGAAAGAAGAAGCAACAAAAAGAGTTTGCCCTTGAAGTGTAAAATCTAAAATATGTCTCATGTTGGATTTAGAGCAATGCTAGAGGGAAATCACAATGGATAAATGTTGGTGTCAGATTTCCTGCTGTTCTAATGTTTTCCTTTTCTCTTTTTTTTTTTGCAGTTTTTGCTTTTCTCTCCTTAAGCATGTCGGCTTTGATGAACTGGCGGCTCAGTTTGGAGTGGATCCCAGAATGCATACCTGATAAAGTTCAGCTGAGGAAGGTTTATGGAAATGTTAACGAGACAAAAAAAAAAAGAAAAAAACAGAGGCAGTATAAAGATAACAGGATTACGCTTAGAAAACATCTGCTCAGAGTATTGAATGCCTTCTTTTTTTAGTTGCTAAGCCACACAAAAGCTACGGAAGCGTTTAACTGCCCAAGTGCCGAAATAAATTCGGGCTGAGCATCTCGTTTAAATTAGGAAACTTTTCTAGCTGTGAGGAGACGCAAAACTCGTTTAAATGAGAAAAGTTCCTCCTTTTAACAAGATTTTAAAAACACATTATAACGGCGTCTATATCTCATTAAAACCAAAACATCTTTTAAACGTCGTAACAGTAAAAAAGCTACGGCTCTGGGGATTTGTATGTCGTAGAGGAAACAGGGTGAGGAGGAGAGTCATAGCGAGTCCCTCTGTGCTCGTTTATCCCCTTTATGTTGTTTTTATATCTTATCTTTATAAAATGACATAACACTCATCTTGATATAACAAGAAGCTCTTGTTTTAATGAGTGTGTTTTAAACGAGAAACTTATTTTTGCCTCATTTTTTTGGTGTGTGGTAGTCAGATAAAAATAATTTTGCCAAAAGTTTATTCTGACTTAGTGAATTATTGGTAAGCACACTAATGCGTTCCGTGTTCATTTGTTGTGCTATTTTAGTCAATCTGGGAGTTTGTGGATACATATTCAGACAGAAATTGGTAATTGTAGGGTTGGGGCAGTGTGGCACAGTATCGCTGATGTGCAACTAGCAAAAGAACCAAAGAAGAAAAGAAAAGACAAAAGAAACAAGTAGAACTTCTCCATCAGAATATCATGACGTATTGTATGGCTCCTTTTATTTCTCTTTAAAATCATGTACAATATTTAGATTTTTTTTTTTTCATCCTTGCCATCATTGAAAATGTGCCTCAGATTTAAGAAGCTAACTCAGATCTGCCCTCTAGTGGACATAATGCCTTACATATTATTAAAGGCATTGAAAACAGTGAAGGTTGGCAGCTTTAGAATGAGACAGACTCATTTCTGCCTGTGGAGAAAAATAGCACATTTTAAGAGATAGAGAAATGTAATTTATGATTTATTGTTGCAATATTTTTAGTCAACTTAGTAGCAGCATGGATTATGTGTGGTGTGCATAGGGCATCTCTGAGGTTTGAGTCTGCTCAGGTCCCAGACTTTTTAAATGTATCCAAAAAGTGCCTGGCTGATTTCTAATTTATACTTTTGTCCCAATTTCCCACTTCTGACACCCAGATTATCAGGACGGCTCTTAAAGTGGCAGTATCGTGTAAAATCGACTTTTTGAGCTGTACTTTGTTATATTGTTATTCCCTTATCAAGAACATACCTTGAGTGTTGCCTTGATTCTTTCATGCATGTTTGAGAAATCACTTAATGTCCATGGCAACCATTCTGCTGTACATAAAGCCTGGATGGGTGGACCAAACCCCGCCTTCAAGAACGCAGCTCCTCCTCAGAGCTGCAGCTTCCTACTTCTCAGAGCAATGCTGGTAAAAACCTTAAAGGGTTAATAGAGGAGCCATGTTGTGATGACTTCCTGAAGGCGGAGTTTCAGAAAGAGCAGGAGTTTCTTAAAGAGACAGAGGCCCCATTTAAAGGTGTTAAATTATGAAGTCATAGTTGATATATATCTCTCTCTATATGTATATATATATTTCTATAACTGAAGTCAACATATTTTATTGTTTGTGTGTCAACTAACCCTGTCCACCAGAAAGTCTGGTGGGGAAATGTCTTTTTCTACTGTTTTTTCCTTTGTTATTAAATACAGTCTCTGAACTATCGCCAGAGCTTCTTCGCAGTCGGCCATGTTTGTTTACTCTGAACTCGCGCTCGGTCTCCAGAGGTTTTGAGAGTTTTCCCATCTTACGAATGTTGGTGAATGAATCTGTCTGTATGTGATGTTTTGCTCAACGCCTCACGCTGTACGGCTAAACCTGTTATAGCTAAGACTTGTTATTCTTTTTGAAACCATCTTGTCTATGGTCTCAGGTTTTGAAAATCAGCTGACAATTTTAGAATCTTGTCATGTGAAAAAAAGACTTTAGAGCAACGGTTTACAAACTTTGCCTCATTGACCAAATTTTTACCAAACCCTCCTAACCCCCAATTTATTTATTCATCAATTAACTTTTTATTATTATTATTATTATTATTGGGGGGGTGGGGGTGGGGGGGTTGTTTTTTTTTGTAAGAGAAGCTTCATTGTAATTCCAAAACTTAAAGATTTTGCATGTTTGCTGTATTAAAAGAAAGTCTTCTAGTTTTCAATTTATTTTGGGCTCGATTGAATACATTTATTTTCAGTCATAGGAACAGGACTTTGGTCACTCTCTTTCAAAATGGCTGCTGTAACTAACCGGGTTTAATAAATTAAATAAAAGCTGATTCGGGTGTGGATAAATGTGATTCCATGTATTATAGAAGTTTTAAAAAGATGAATACTTTGTGTCGTACTTAACATTTTCCATTTTAAGAAAATGATGTCATTAATAATTTTACCCTGATTGAAAAGCATCAACCTCCTGTGCTACATGGGACAGATCTGTATCACTGCTGAATTGCAGTTGGGGGCTCAACAAAATCAGCCCAAGGGCCACAAATGGCCCCCAGGCCACACTTTGGACACACCTGGATTAGAGGGGGATCAAGATGTGTTGGGTAAAGTTTCAGACTGCCTATTTGTAAACCACTTGAAGGAAAAGGAAATGTATAAAAGCTTTGATTGGAACAGGAGGCTGAAATAATAACAACAATAAAAAAAGAGACAATTACATAAAAAGTAGAGCAGCTTTTTTTTTCTTGCTTTTGTGTGACATGGTTCATAATGAGAGGAGAGGCACCTCTTTCTATTCCAGTAAAGGTCAAAACATTCATTGCACATGTTCACTTTCCTCTCGTGAACTTTGCTTTAACACCACATTCAATAAGCCAGGCTCGGCGAGAGGCCAGAGGCTGAAAAAGGGCAGGAAATGAAAAGACATCAGAGGAAAAAAAAAAAGCTCGAAGAGTCACTTAAAACCAATTCTGTCAACCTGTAAAAAAAAAGGGGGAAATCTGTGACAAAAGAGGATGTGTAGCAGATATTAAACAGCTGTTGTGTCACACATAGAAAAACATCAGTAGAAATCTGTGTTCATGTCAAAACATTTCCCATGAAAACCAACGTACAAAACCTGATCCCAGTTCATCTTGTCACAGTTTGCCCATCGAGGAAATTATACAAAATCATTGCCAAACAATGGGAATGTCAGCAGAGTGGTGATGAGAAACTCTGCACATTCGACAACACTTTCACCTTGAAGTGTTAGTGAATGGAAGCTGGAAGGCATTTCGCTGTTAAAACATTGACCAACAAACACATTTCCAATAGAATCAGAAGTTTTTTCAGGTTAGGGTTTTTTTTTTTTGTTGTTTTTGTTTTTTTGTTTTTTTTTAAGCCCAAGCATAAAGGGAGAGCAGAAAAGTGTTACCTTCAGCCCCAAGGTCAGGCCGGCGGGGTCAAAGGTGGTCAGTGTTGAAGTCCAGGACGTGAGCCATAGGACAGGACAAGGGGTGGGACACACATTGACGGAGGTCACAGAAAAAACACAAAGATAATGGCAGCGAGGGAGAGGAAGGAGGCACAATCAAAAAGGGAGGGAGAGGGGGGCAGAAAAACGAGGGAAAGTTAAAGAGGACATGGACGAGAAGAAGATGAAAAGGATTAAACAGAGCAGGGGATTTAGGAGAAAAATGGAAGGATACGCCACAGAGGGAAGGTGGAAAGCAGAGGAGGAATTTGTGAGGGAGAACAGTAGTTTTGGGAGCGTAGAGGCTGAGTCAATTCCTCTAAAAAAAAAAGGCAAAAAAAGAAAACAAACAAAAAAAGGAAAAAAAAAACGAATAAACCCATACCTTGGTCGTTTAACGTCAGGTGCGCCAGACCTTGAAGGGGAAAAAACAGAAAAAAGGAACACAAAGGCAGAAAAAGAAGGTCATAAAAGGCACGGGAAGGAAAAAAAGCATTGTCACAACGTTGGACTGCAGTTTGTGACAGACATCCTGGGGCAGACTTGGATGTCAGAGTTTAAAAGTAAAAAGAAAAAAGTACAAAAAAATAAACGAAAACAAGAACAAAACAAAAACAAGAAAGAGTGAAAGATAGAGAGATAGAGAGCGAATAACAACAGAAAACAAGCAAACACTTCTTGAGTGAGGTGTGAGGGGTTCTGGAAAACAAAAAAAAAAGCATTTTCATTTGGCGCAACCGCCGAAGGCTATTGCTCACACAAATGCTTTTTTTTTTCCACTGGAGTACTTATGGAACACACAGAGAACTGTTTGGCAGAAAAAACAGGCTTGGATCTGATTGGTTATCTCCATCGCTACTCAAACCACAAAGCAGGAACCTGAGCCGATTTACAGAGAAGACACGACGGCCTTTCAGAGGCCTCCACACCCGTCAAACTTTTCCACCTCAGTCATGTTTCAGCTGCCAACCTTCAAACGGTGCCGTTTTGATGAAAGCGCCACAAAAACGCAAAGTCTTACCAAGTATCTTTGGTCTGGTTTCAAGTGCAAATATCTTGGTGCACTTGAATTAAGACAAAACTAACTTTGGAGTAACTTTTCAGGAAGAAATTAGTCAATATTTCTTAAATTTTGATGAAAAAGTTCGAGTTCCACCGACAGATTATTTCACTTATAACGAGACATTTTTTCCCAAATTAGAAATTATATAATCTGCCAGTGGAACTCAAACTTTTTCATCAAAATTTAAGAAATATTGACTTAAAACAAGCTTAATTACAAGTTACTTTTAAGCTAATTTTGTCTTAATTCAAGTGTAATACGGCAGTACTTGGAAAAATTTAAAAATTTCAACTGCTGATTTTCTTTTTTAACTGCCTTGTTACTAAAATGTGCTATATAAAAAAACATGACTGATAGATTTATATTTCTACAAGAAACTAGAGAAAAATACTTGGCAAAAATTTTGTGATTTTGCAGTGTGTGTGACTGACCAACACAAAGTTGTACATCATAATAGACAGAAAAGGTTTTACAGACCTAAATCCAATTGAAAAACTGCAGCACGAAATAAAAACGTCCTTACAAAGACCATTTCCACCCAGCTTTGTCTTTTTTTTGGGAAAAGAAAAGTGGCCAAAAAATTCTGCTTTGTCTTTTTTTGGATGTTAAAACCGGGAGCAGACATCAAAACATCCACAGCAGTGATCTGAGTGGAAGACGACTCTACAAGGCATCGACTCGGAGCGTCTGAATGCAATTTCAAAACATACTTTTCAGATTTTGATATGGTAAAAATCCAGGAAATCATGCATCGATTTCTTTCTGCTCTATCATTATGCACCGCCTTCTGTTGGTTTACCCACAAAAACCCTGTAGAAACACACTGGAGCGTGAGCTCACACAGTGACGCGTGAAAACGTTTGAAGGGGAATGAATCACTTTGGAAGACACGCTAAGAACTTGAAACAACACAAAACAGAGCAAATACCGTCAGCACCGCCGCAGCATCACAACGTCGGCATAGAAACCTCATACTGGTGGACGGCTACTTTACACAAACTGAGTAAAACGTGCAGCTATATTTATTGAAAACACAGAAATCTGATGATCCTTTACTTGTGGTCATAACTAGATAAATACATGGAAGGAGGGAAATAAGCCCAAACCACAGAAAACAAGGTATAAACTACAGAAACACGGATCTGTAACTGAATGTAGACAGAAGAAACATGCCGGCTTATGAACACTTTGCTGCCACAATGTTTCACTTCAGCTTCTAGTATAAAGTATGTCAGCATCTACGTTTCTGTCAAATTCAGCCAAGCTTCTAAGGAAATAGAAACATTAAATACCAAAGTGATGTGCATCATGTCTGTTTATGTCCGTCTCACACCTCTACTGTATCTGTTTCTGTCTCTCTGTCTTTTTCAGTCTCCATCTCTGTCTCTCTATGTCTCTATCTTTGTTTCTATCTTTTTATCTCTTTGTCTCCATCTCTTTCTCCATCTTTTTCACCATCTCTGTCTCTGTTGATCTGCATCTCTTTCTGTTTTTGTCTGTGTTTCAGTCTCTATCCATCTCTGTCCATCTGTCTGTATTTCGATCTGCTTCTATTTGTTTGTGTCTTTACATCTATCTCCATATCTGTCCCTCTGTTTCTCTGTATCTGTCTCTGTTTGTTTATCTCTCATATCAGTCTATTCGTCTGTGTCTTCATATCTGTCTCTGTTTCTTGCTATCCATTTATTTCCAATCTCTGTCTATATGTTTGTCTGTTTCCGTCCGATTCTGTCTAAATGTCTGTTTCTGTTTCTGTCCGTCTCCCGTATCTGTCCATCTCTTTCCGTCTGTCTGTTTCTGTCCATCTGTCCCTGCCTGCCTGCTTCTGTTTCTTTCATCTATAAGTCTGTCTTTTCCCCGCATTTCTATCTATGGAGCTGTATTCATGAACTCAAACAGCAGCATGTTTTTTTGTGAACAAAGTCCTTCGAGAAAACACTTTGAGGAGCAAAAAAATTAAACCCTGTGGCCTAAAGCGGAGAACATTCCCAACTAAAAAGAAATTGGATTTATCCTCGGGCAACAGCAGGATATAAAACGGCATTACAGGTCACAAACAAGGAGAATGTAAAGGTCAAATCTTTTTCGAGCCGGCCTGTCTTTTGGTGATCGATAGCAGCTCAAACACAAAGCTTCTGGCGGCCCAAGCAAACAATCCAGCGTCAGCAACAATTCAGCGTCAAACGGCGGCGTTTTGGCACTGTACGAAGAACAGGAGCGGTCCAAACAGGAGCCACGCAGAGACAACAACTCAGCCAACGGTGATCTAAAAGGGACTTCAGGTTTTTACTCAATACTGTCTTATTTTTAGTCTTTCAAGGGGCCAAAGACGACGTAAAGGCCTGTTAACGACACATTTATGTTGTAACTCTGCTCTAAAAACCAGGACATTATGTAACTGCTAGATGACTCTTTAGTCATTTAAGACTAAAGACACTTAAATGACTACAAGCTGTTCTTGCTGTTCTCCATATAATGCATCCTGTGATCCAAGGTGAGAGGAAATGTACAGGCAGAGAGCTTTATTAATCCGGTGGAGGTCGGTTTCCTGCCGGCCCCCTTTGCATAAAGACCAATCATTCTCACTGTGTCACTTTCTGGTTTTGTTCCCTCTGCTCATAGTCCATTAAGGAGATAAGGCTGAGGCTCCTGCAATGAAACAGAATGCTGCTGTCGCTGCATACCAAATCACTCAAACACACCACCGTCTGCATGTTCTCTCATTCCAGCCTCATGTGGCTGAAGCAGTCGAACAGAAGAAGAAAAAAATCCATACATTTAAAAAAAAACAAAAAAAAAACAAGTATGAGAAGAGGAAAAACCACAGAGAGAGAAAGAGACGGTGGAGAAAAAAGTGCTGCAGCTGCAGGTTGTTAAATGGCTGCTATTCACAACTAAACTTCCAGCTTTAGTTTCACACACAGGTGAACGACAAAGAAAACATGAGATAAGAAACGATAAGAAGCCTTTTTATCAGGAGGTGTTGAAACGAAGGAAAAAGGAAAAAAAAGCAAAGGTGTAGGTAGAAAGCTATTAAAAAGGTATGCACCAATCCGAGATCACACTTCCAAAACACACCACAGTCTCCCTTTCAAACAAGACGCGAGGCGATAAGGGAAGCAGAAACGACGGGCGAGATGAAGGGCTTGGGTGAGAGGAGCAGCCCTACATCTTCAGCTCTTGTGGGGCGTTCAGAGGCAGCGGCGGTCATTATCTATCGAAATCATCCCAGAGGAGAAACAGCGACGGACCAGGCTGCCCATCATCCAGGTCCAGGAGCAGCAGAGTCTCAGTGGTGCACATGGAGAGCAAAGGCTGGCTCACCAGGACCTGAACTCGGATCTCAAAGCCAAACAACATCAGAAATGGACCATGGAGCAACAGAAGGAGGTGGCCTGGTCCCACCAATCAGACAGCCATTTTAACTGCATGAATGACTTAATGCATGTGCATCACTTCAATGGAGAACTCTTAGCAGGAAGAAATAGCAAGCTTGGTGTTAGATATAATATATACTTTTAGGGTGCTAAGATTGGCAATGAGTCAGGCCTGTTTTGGACCACATGTGGTCATAATGTTATGACTGATGCATAATCATTATCGCAAAAAAAATAAAAATTAAAAATAAAAATCCCCAAGCCAAATCAACATGTGTCAGTCTTTATTCTGACTGGAAATCAACTTTTAGAACACAGTTTTATTTCAATGTCACTTTATTATTATTATTATTATTATTATTATTATTATTATTATTATTATTATTATTATTCTCTGGTGTTGAAATTGTTTCAACATGTTTTCAACCAGGTGGAGCCATTTTGAGTAAAATCTAAATGGTTAAAACAGCTTTAAACTTATTTTTGGATAAAACAATAAAATAAAATAAATCAATAAATAAATAAAAATTAAAACAGAATCAATGCTGTGACTGATTTTTGAAACTGCCAGCATTGATTAACAACAATTATAACATAATTTGAATTATGTTGAATGGAGTAAAAAATGTGAGACTTCAATTGCCAAATCAAGCATTTAAAAATAAAAAAAATATTTGTTGCTTTAAAGGAAATTGAAAAAATAAACATTATGGTACATACTTTGTGTAGTTGTTTCCTTTGGATAAACCAAATTATGGGACACGCTACATTCACACCAACGTCCTTCCTTACACTACTCAAAGCCACCGGCTCGACGACAGATAAGGCAGCGGGATTGAGCATTTACACCAATTATCTTTGTAACACATTTAAATCCAATCATAAGGAAATGCTCTTCAAGGCTTCATCGACATCGGAGGGGAAATCAAACTGCCACGGCAACAAGACGAGCAGCGCTGCTTCCTTACAGCCTGGGAGCGTGATGAAATCCGAGCCACCGTTCTCACACCTCCTTGACATCTGAGCATTGATTACATTGTTAATCGTGTGGCGAGCACAGATGGGAGTGTCTAATGGAACGGGTGCTATCTGGAGAGTGGGACTGCCTGGTTATGATCGAGTGGCAGATGGAGGCCAGTCATAATTCTATCATTAGAAGAAGACATTGTTCTGTTATGTCCTGTTTTTCTCCCATTTCCTTCTGTTTATTACCTTTATTGCTCACCTTAACCTTCTTGGCCTCCATATGTAACTCTACGTTAGCACCTATTTTTTCCTCCTTTCTCATCTGCCAGTACATAATGCTCTTTAGTTTTTCTAAACACTCTTTTTAAACCATTGGATGCTTAAAAACAGACCTCTAATAGCATCCAATTAGCATAGCATGTATGTTTAGCAGATAATGGTTGTCTTATAGCGGCACACATTTTTGAAAGAGCTGTCACAGCTTTACTTGCATTTATTTTATTTTTTTTTAATAAATCTTAAGCTCCATCATCCCAGACACATTCACACACACGAGCAGATGTGTTGGGTCACAGCAGAAGCGACTCGCCACTCGAGGGGGACAAAGAAAAATGGCCGTCATCATCATTATCGTCTTCTATTCCTTTTCAACTTGGGTTCTCATCTAACGCTGCAGCCCTCGTTTCTTGGATGAACACACAGAACGAGCCACAAGAATATGTTCACCTTGAAGCCCCCCCTCCCTCCTGTGGGATCCACATAAGCACTATGGCATATTAAATAGAATAATTTCCAAAGACTTACACCGACATCTGGTTATTTCCTGGTTTATGTCCTCCTTGAAAACATATCGAGGTAGAGACAGGTTTTGTTTTCCTGAATGCAAAGTGTGTTTGAGAACAGCTGTTCAAATCTACATTTGAAGAAGGAAGCAAGCATGATCAAAAGGTACAAACTGAAACAGCAGTAATACATTAAACTAGAACTGCAAGCAGTTGTGGACGGGTTCCAAGCCCAACAAAGCAACTCTGCCCTCGTTTCACCCCATGCACTTTATGTTAAAGCTACAGTATGTAACTTTTAGGGGGAAAAAAATACATATTTGTTAAAATTTTCATTATGTTGTTGCAATATAATACAGATAATCTGTGGGGGAAAAAACAAGCCTTCTCCCGGTGCTCCTAGTATAAACTGCAGAAATACACCAGTCAAAAACAACCAATCAGAGACAGGAAGAAGGTCTTAGTGCTATCTGTAACTCCTCTCGCTAGCAATCTGCTAAGCTACAGCTGGTTCGCCACAAAATAGCCTGCCACAAATGCTAAGGCTAGTTAGCATGGCCACTGATGATGGCAGATAAATGGCTTTCCATTTACCAATCAAAAATAACCTAAATGTAAATTCATAAAAATTCCAAAAGATGCCATAGAAAAACATACCACTACAGATTCATTATAAGAGTTAATTAGCATGTAGGAATCATCTACTGTACAAACATGAGGCAAATCAAGGCTTAATGCTTCCATCAGGTCTGGATCAATGTTACCCCTGTGAATGCTGTTTTATCTCTGTTAGCAAAGAGGTACAGGCTCTGCTTAAAAACAACAGTGCAATAGCTTGAAGGTTGATCTCATTCAATGTGAACATTTATCATTTCATCGGCCTGATCTATAATGTATGACCTTTCCAAAACTAAATATTAAAGCTGCAGCAGATTTCAGCAGGCTTTAATAATTCAGTCTGAGTGCCAATTGTACGGGGAAGAGAAGCAGGTGATGAGGAGCTAACAGCTACAAACATTTCTGCCATATGGATTCCACGTCTTTCAACGCTTCAAAAAGTGAACAAATATCAAACCTTTTCATAAATTAGGACTTTATGAAAGTTGTGGATTTTTTTTTTGTATACCCCGTTGTTTTCACAGCAATTTTATGTCAATCGGAACTTAAATTATTAGATTTCACAACACAATGGCCACAGTGAACCTTAACCAAACTGCAATGCGCAAAACCTTTAATTTCTACAAAGATTTCATTGCCAATGAAAATACGCAATACCACTTGTAATACCACGAGGACCATTAATGAATCAAGAGGAATATTTTTTATTAATATATTCTCCAGACCAACTTTTTTTTTCTCCCCCACAAGCAGATCTGGTGTTTCTACATAAAAAATTTAAGAGTAGCAATGAAAATTTTAATCAACTTAGGCAAAATAGAATTACCAGAACACTTTTATATTTTAACTGCACTGCTGATTGTTACATATTATTTAGCCCTGAAACAGAACTAATAACAAAAAAAAAAAAATCTAATAGTATTTTTAAGAAAATTAGAAAGGGGAGCAGTGAGTCATGCAAAATGCTGCAGCTCAACTGTTCGAACAAAACGGGAAAATGAACAAATATCCAACGTAAATACTATCAAACCGAACATTAGTGCCGTTTTAATTAAATAAATAAAAATTAAGGTTGTGCATTTTTGCTGAAGTTTCTTGGTTGACACAAATGTCATTGCAAATCGAGAGTAAACAACATTATTTTTGATGTTCTGGTAAAAGAGGTGAGTTCGAGGTGTGTCTGTTTTCCAGTTGTTTCTTTCCTCTGCTTGAACTGATCCTGTCCAAATTGATTGACAGGTAATTCATTGTCTTATTCACATCAGAAACTTGCCTGTCTGGTGTTACAGGTGCATGAGAGGGTAGAGCGCCAACAGGATGGATAGAATTCAAACAGCAGAACACCTGGTATGTTAGGAATAGAAGCAAAGTGTGTATTTGCTGTTCAAATTGCAGCAACTATTCTTTATGTTTCTTCAAATCATTTGGAGTGAATAAACCCCTGGACAGTCTTCTCGGGTTGGTCTTCCTGTGATTCTCAAAAAAGGGAGAAAACAGGATTGCACTTATCTTAGTACGTGTGAGATCTGCTGCTTTACTTTTGAGTCTGAGTCTATTCATTCAGTGTAGTGTTTCCACAGAACTACCACAGGGTATCCGACTCCTGGTGAAGCACTAAGCAACTGAAGCATAAAGTCTTTATGGTCTCGTTCCGTTTTACAAAGCAGCAGCGGTCATCTGTCAGTCGTGATGCATTAAACTGTGTCCAGGTCTGTCAGATGATGCGAGTCATTATTCAAAGTTACAATCACTCAGAGTAACACACCACCAATGAGACTTGACTGGAACCACAATCTCTGATAACAGGTACTTCAGCATCGACACTTCAAACTACAAATGATCCAAGAAAATGGCTGGTGGCTGGAATCTGACAGGCTCTGATTGGTGATCCATTTGATTGGTGGGTATTTCTAACATCGCTGGATGTTTTAACAGGAAGGATGGGGCAGAAGACAGTAAGGCTAAACGTATTAAACATCTGAATCTTTGAGCATGCTCTATATATAGTTCAGTCTTTTGAAAATCTCAAAATACCAAAACTATATAAATGTCAAATGTATTTCTTTATGCTTTAATGATTGATCCTGCCCCCTTTTCTCAAGTCAACTTTCAGAATCAGGCATGTTCTTCCATATTACTGTGTGTTTTTGACAAGGAGAAAAATAAATGCTTGACCCCTTTATGACGAGTGTCGCAAATTAGCATCAATCCCATTACAGGCTGAATACAGCAAAGTTTGTGTACATATACCACAAATGCTGCTTCATACATATAAATAACATACAAAGGATTATAACAGAAGTGTTTTGCCACCATAGTGGTGTGCACTACATCCGGTTCATGAATGCAGAAAACTGCATCCAGCAAATCCCATTAGCTCTGGCTTATAAACTCAGTATATTGTCAGAATCTAAGGTAGAAATGAGAAAAAGATGGAAATAGTGAGAAATGCTGCCAGGAGGTTTCTTGAAAGTACAAAAACATCTGCATTCTTAGCCAATGGGTGTTCTTTTGACATGACAAAAGCAAAATAAAAAATTTCTCACAGACAGCTGTTTAATACCGTTAGACTATTGCTATGGTAACCAGGGCGTAGCATATATCTTATGAGAATCATAAGTTCTACCTCTTGAGGTAGTGCTGAATGACAAAGTGAATCTTAAAGTAGAAATTGAAACACTGTTACTGTGGTGGCTTATTTACTGGATAACAAAATAAGTTAAATTGTAAACGAGTTTACAGGTCTGACAGGATTAGTTACAATCACCTGAAACTGATATGAGAGCAGAATAAGGTAGGTGCTAATATAGTTATAAGTGTCTGAGCTAATTGCTGCAGGCTGCAAACTTCAGCTTTGAGTTTAACTACTGCATATTCTGCAGAGCAGAGGCGTCATGGTTATGGCACCTGTAACACAAAATCTAAACATCGCCCTCTGGTGGTTATAATGTTATCAGGATCTTGGCAGTACTAACGTTTTATAAGAATTATGACACAAACAAGGTAGAAAAACTTTTCAGTTCCAAAGTGTTGCCACAGGATAGCATTTTTACAGGGGTGTGTAAATGTTAGAATAAAGGTGAGACCTTTAAATCAATGTTTGAAGTGGGTTCTACAATCAAGCTGAAGTGATGCTGCTACTCTATGAGTGCGTTGCTGCTAACCGGGATAAGAGATGGCAATGATTCATCTCAAAATATTCCTACAGGTCTGGCTTATAACAGCCTGTCATTGGGTTTATAGTAGCGGTTGGCTAAGCCTGTCACAATAAGCAATTAATCAATTAATCACATACATTTAAATGAGCTTGATTATCTCACCTTGTGATTAATATATTTTGAAGGGCAATTTAAAAAAAAAATAGTCCATTTTATTTATGGTTTTGGATGTTTGTATGTGTACGTTTATATTTGTTTCATTTATTGTTTTTGGTTGTTGTGTTTTATTGAAGAATTTTAAATATCTCCCAGTTCCAGTGTTAAGTGTTCTTTATAACATAAAACTTTATTGATATTTGAAAGGGCAAACTTGGATTGTTATTATCATTATTAATAATTGAAAAAGGATCTTAAAACAACAATATCGCTTATAACAACTACTGGGACAATTTATCATTAAGTACAATTTGTTGTCGTGGCAGGTCTTGGTAGAGGTTGACGAACATTTTATTTCTACTAGTAGTTTGTATTTTTAAAGCATTGGCTTCATCTTCACTGCAGTCTTGGTCTGGGGAAAATAGAGTTTGAATGTACTGGCATGGGTTCCCTCTGGGGAATCTGGATCCTCCCAAAGTCCAAAAATATGCCTGCTAGGTTAGATGGGGAGTCTAAGAATGTTTTCACATCTGATAGGCCAGTAAACTCTGTTCTATTTGGGACCAGAATTGCAAAATTTGTTACATCTTCAGAGTGCCAAACAAACCAAACGCAATGAGAAACCTGTTCCCCTCCTCGCCTGTCCTGACGCTGCACCAAGAACAAGTAGGGTCAGATATTAGCGGTTGGAGGATTTCTCTTTTGTCTTATGCAAAACTCTACCAGCCATTTCTCCAGCAAGAGGTAGACTCGTGTATTTGTTTTGGTTGAACTTACCCAGAGTGCCCTGCGCTACAGTCCGCTTCCTGGTTTGGGAGCGTTCTCCAGTCCACATGACATTGACATACACATTTGAACCTAGTTTTTTGGACCAGAGTTCATTTTCTTGGTCTGCATTAGAGTATGATTGAGCATTTACATCTCCCCAAACGAACCAGATTTTCTAGGCAAACGGACTGGAGTTGAAGTAAAGAGAACTAAACAGGACTGGTGTGAATGCATCCTGAAGTTGCCCTTCGCAGTGAGTGTGTTTGTTTTTGGTCGTGTTTGTCTCTGTGTTGCTCTGTCATGGACTGACGACATGTCCAGGGTCTACCACCCAATGGCCGCTGGAAGTAGGTACCTTCCCCTTCTTGAGCTTCCATGAATACTTGGACACAGACAATGATTGGATCGTTTTTACCATATTGCAAAAACTTAAATCTCAAGTTAATTGCCTCACTGGATAAAGATCAGAGAGGGTGACTAAAGAAAATCTCACACTTCATATCAACTAATTAAATCCATAACTAATTGATCCCCATTGATTCACACTTTATTATTAATTATAACTGCTAGTATGTAACAGAAAACACTGTGAGGAATAAATTCTTGGAGACGGTGGGGGGTGTAGAGATCGTACAGCTTCATTTCCTTCTTCACTAAACATCTCATAAATAAATCAGACGTCCATATGTCAGGATGGAAAAACTTAGATTCATTTTGTGTTTAAGGCGTCAGGAAAAACCTGCTGTAGTGCTCTTATGCCAACCAACCACAACACAGAAAGAAAACAGATAAGCTACCAGAATTTAAAAAGAATGCAGTATTTTTAAATTCTGCATTCTTCCAATACAGGAAATATATTTCCTGTATTGTACAGGAAATATATAATTTCCTGTACAATACATGTGCCATCAATATAATTCAATGTATTTACAATAATATATTCAAAAATGTATTAAAAATACATTACAAGATATAAGATACATGTAAAAATATCGTACCCTTTTTGGTTGTAATCGCAATACATATTTATACATATACAATATGGTCTATACTTATTTTGCAATATATTAGAACATATAAATACTAATGGCCATATATGGGAATATACTGCTTAATGTATGGAATGATATTTTATAATGCACATTAATATTATAAGGTCATTTCTATTCTCTTTCTCGTGTTGGACTGCCAGATTTACACACCATATTCCCTTCGTCCATCTGTCTGTCCGTCCTGTTTCACAAGCAAATTTCATTGAGTGAATGTTTCTGATTGCCACTTTGTAGCTCATTACATGAACTAAACACACAAAGTTTTTTTGTTTCCCCAACCCTTTTCCTGGGATTATGAAAGAAAAAAAAAAACAGCCCTTTTTGATGGAGAAAGAAAGCCGGTCCTCAAGTCAAGTGCTCCACCCTCACCTATGCAAAAGTTCAGAATTTAATATTCCTTTAATTCTTCTTTTCCCAGCTTCCATTGCCAAGTTATTTTCAGATCGCAAAAATAAAATCAGAACAACCTTCAAAGTCTCTTTACTCCTCTCAGCTACAAAAGCTCAAGTTAAATGCAAAGAGATCTTCAGGGACATTAGAGCGAATCAGCACCTTGCCTTGAGCATCTCTTGATGCCTAATACTTCATTTCGACAATCATCTCTCGCGCTACGGAGCTTAATCCTGTTTCTCTGCATCGACACCGCCACGCCGGGTGTTGCAGATTTGCGTCTGGAGAAATAAAACATGAAATTGTAATGAGTTTTCCTAAAAACGGGGGGAGGCTCCCAGTGAGGTACCGACAGGGAAGCCCCCACCCCGCTCTGTGTCTGAGGGTGGGCGTCAGCAGGTAACCACAACAACTTCCCTTAATGGAAAATTAATGTCCTCCAGCTGAGTCGGCGCGCCAACTTCATTTAACTCAACATCTCGTAAACACCATTAGACCTCGACAACGGCAACGCTCCTGGAAGTTCAGTCGTTTGAGAGGGGTTTGGCAATTATGGGGGAAAATTAATGGAAATGTGTGTGACAAATGTATTCATCGTTTATGGGTAGATTCTGAGAATCTTTGGGGAAACGCTCGATTTCCTTCAGATTGGAGGGTCTCGCCTGGTTTCTCTTATGGCCGTGCGATCATCAAGAGTTACATTCAGGATTACTTTTGGTCAATATTGAAACATTTAAATTATGTAAATTGATTTGTCAATGTAGACGTTACACTTCAAGAGTACACTGCTTTGAAAGTGATTTGTTTTCTATATTACAACTTCATTTAAATATCTGACAAGTATTCAAATATGCAACTTTGTGAAATTAGAAAAAACAATAAATGACTCAAATACTAATAGATAAGACCAAGTTATTCAAACCAAACAAATTTTGGATTTTACTGAACCATCCGATTTATTAAATGTAGATTTTATATAGTTAATATAATTCAGACACTATTTTTGTAGTGTCTATTTCAAGTGGCTGGAAAGATTTTTTGTTTTGTTTCCAAGGGGACCAGGACTTAAATAGACAAGACAAAGTTATTTAAACCAAACAAATTTCATATTTTCCTGAGGCATCAAATTGATTAATTTTAGGTATTATATGGTCAATACAATTAAGTCATTATAATTATTTACTAATATCCCTCCAGACTTAACTTTGAGATGTGCAAGATGTGTTTTGTTGCAAACATTGAGCATTATGTGATTTGTGTCAGTGTGTTGGAATGTGAAGAATAGAATGAATGTGCCATTAGAAAATAAAAGCATGCCTGCAAAATAAAACTGTTATAAAAAAATGTTTGTCAAAAATGAAAACTGCCTACTTGAGTAATTGGAAAGGCCCTGTTCTTCTCAAAGTGGCAACATAACGTATTAATTTGTTATGTTTCTGAATATGAACTAGCTTAAACAGCTATGGTTAACGATACAAACATTCGTTAACAGGTTTGCTCTCATAAACAGCCTTAAAGTGACAATAATAGACAGTCTCTCCTGTGGTTGTTTAATTATGATGATGATTTCAAACTGTTATAGCTTAAGTTCATACATTTATATATAAAAAAACAGACCTCAGCAAATGTCAAGTTTCCTTTTCCTGCAGACATGACATTATCCCCTTTTTCACATTCAAAGCAGAGGCTTTGCTGGTTGCTTTCATCATGCCAAACCCTAATTGGGCTGACTGAACAAATAACAGCAACAGGAAGTCCTATGCATATTCAAACAAGATGGTTCCTGACTTCCAGCTATTGGAAGGAGCACAATGGTGGAAGGAGAGGAAAGAGAGCTAAGAGAGCTGATCAAAAGAAATTAGACTGGGATGAATCCCTCTAGTTAAACTTCTGAAAATGTAACAAATGTCTGACGGTGCAGATGGGGTTGAATGGACACTAAGGAAACTGGTACTACAGGAAATACAAAAAAAAAAAAAAACAGAACAGGAAAATTAAATTGGCTTTCCTAGATACAAAACTAAATTGCTTTATTAATTCAAACTCTATTTTTCCACCATTTAGAGTCAATGCTTGGTCCAGCTGTTGTGTTTCTTGCAGAAAAACGACACCCCCTCTTAATTTTGAAACATTTTCTGTTTGACCTCAGTGCTATATTACACACTTCATCCAGACTGTCTATCTCTGCAAGCAGTTTTATTATGTTATTCATAATGCATGCGTCTCAAAGGTCCAGGGAGATTCAGAATAAGTTAATAAACCTGGCTGTAGTGTCTCGCAGGCACAAAAAGTGTGAATAGTTGCTGTACGCAAAATACCTGATCATTTACTCAGATAAAAATAAAAATCTTCTCATGGTTATCCCATCAGCAACATAATGGAGACAACATCTGTTACACTACATTGACCATGGTTGTTTACAAAGTGGAAACTGAATAATTCAAACAAATAGGAAGAAAGTAGTTAAAACAAAGGCAACCACTGAATAGAGACCGAAGAACCTGCCCCTTTACTACAGAACTTAAAGTGGAAAAGATCTTTTGATGACGGTCTCTGGCACTGAACCCATTTCAACTTATTAATGACCACCTCAGAGTTCAGGCTCCAACATTTTAGGGCGTTCTGTGCATATTCTATGAACCGTGCAAACTTTGCAAACACTGGTTTACCAGGTGTGTCTCCTTTTCTTTTGACAGACTCCTTAACTTCCCACAAACTGAATGGATACTAGCAAATTTGAGCTAGCTGGGCGCCTAGCCTCGTTTCTTCTCTACCAGGACGGCAACCGCACACTGGCTAGTCCTGCACAGAGTGGCAGTCCCCCTGCAGCGCGTCCTTGCCACTGCTTGTACTGACTCTCAACATTCTGCTTGGTGTTACTTATAAAACAGTTCGATGGGAATAGTGTTTTCTCCAAGCGGTTTGCTGTGTAACACCACATACACAGTCGTAAAAACTTACGTGTCCGGTGGACGACCACTTTTAGTCCGCTTAGAGTACAAGTGGACTTCTGCAGAATGAAGTACGCCTGGTATGTGGGTTAATAGTGTCCATTCTTGTGTACAGACATATTATGGCTTTATCAGTACACTCTGAAAACAGTGGCCCGCCAGCTCTCTGGTGACTTTTTAGACTTGATCGCTGCATGGATCAACTACACAGGCTTTCCAAGATGGGGAGAAGGATGACTATGTTCAGAAGCTCCACTGATAAAGTAAGTCCAACTTTACATGTTTTACCTCATCAATCTGACAGTTAGCTGACCTTCTGACCTCCAGCTGGCAAGGTAGTGTCCAAGGACACAACGCCAGAAATGGACAGTACAGGGTCTTGAACCGGCAACCCACTGGTTACAGGAGAAACTTCCACACCATCGCTACCATTGCCCCACGTACATTAGAATTGCAGAATTCCAGTTCCCTGCTTTTACAGCAGCATTGAATCCGTCATAAACTACTGCTGTAGCACACGTGACGTTATAAGCTTTGTGCATTTGTTAAGTCAGCTGTGTTTTTCTTGATTTATGTCAAGAAAAAAGGAAAGGCTGAAAACAAGGACACATCCCAGGCATGAAAAGGTAACCCGTTAAAAGTCAGACTCAGATTTATGCAAAACAAATGACACGTCAAAAGGATAACAACGGTGGGTCGGCCCATACTTGTCTTCCTGTCTCGAATAGATACATCACTGATGCTTTACATACAATCCAGAACATCACATCATTGGTCTGTGTCCTGAATAGATAGTCTATTATAGAACTTCATTAGCAATTCATTTTGCCAGACACCGTTCTGAGCAACATGCACCAAGAGAACCATACTCTCTGTGTAAGCGCATTTGTGTGAGAGGGAGAAGAGATAAGTCAGCCACAGTGTGTTATCTGCATTGTCAGGTTTGACCCAACTGGCTATGTTTATCTAAAACACGGGGCCAAAGTTGATGCTTCACATATTTCTGTCCCCTTTAACTGGCTCACAGGTGTCCGGACCCCCCACCTTCCTCTGAAGGACCATTTTTTCTACCTCAACACACAACTGAAATAGCTCAGTGCTAACTGTAGCATGGTAGTGGGCTGTCAATGTTATTTATTACCATAGTAATTGTGATGTTGCTACAAGAGCATTGACTGAATTGTGAATCAGAGCCTTCAAACTGATAATTTGCAGTGCCTTACAAAAGTGTTTTGTGACAATTCAACCTTACATTAATGCATTTTAATGCGATATTACGTAGTAAATCAAATCAATCAAGTCTATAATTAAAAAGGGAAAGAGAATTCTAACTTCTTTTTTACACAAGTGATAAACAGACGCCTTACCAAGTCAATACTTTATACAACAACCTTTACTGCCTTACTGCCACAAGTCTGTTTGGGTACATCTCTACTAGCTTTGCAAATGTGAAAAATAAAGGCTTGGTGCATTCTTTACAACATACATCAATTTAAGTCGCATCGGCTGAATGAAAACTGTTTAGAGCAAGTTTTTAAGTCTAGCCTGTAGGATTTAGGTCTGGATTTTAGAATTGTAACACATTAACATAATTTGAGTCAATCCATTCCAATGTAGCTCAGTTATTCCCGTACAGTAATGGCTCTGATAGCTGGTGACCCACCTCCCCTGTAGAAAGCAGAGCCTTTAAAGCCCCGACTCCAGACTCAACCCCCAGACTGGTCTCCATTTGCAGATCCTGTGTAGTTCCTCCCTGTTTTTCGGAACTGCTTCAGGGGTGGTACAAGCCGGGTATTGCGTCCGACTTGTACCGATCAAAATCGCTTGTCCGGCAAGCGATTTTGATCGGCAGCAGACTGCACTTGTTGACTGGCACATTGGATTTACATGACTAGATGAGTAAAGGCAGTACTTGTGGAAGAACGCAGCCAGTCTTAACTTTATGGGGCAACCCAGAATTAACACATACCAAGAGATTTCAGAGAAACAGGCCATCCAGGGGTGCAAAGTGGCATCATCAGAGTATCGACCACAGAGTTTAGGTAGGTCCTAAAACTCTAGTAAAACTCTAAAAAAATCCCAGCCAAATAAACTCTTCTCTATCGGAGCAGAAATGCAGTGGATGGTTGGGAAAAGTCTTTTTGTCCAACACATTCCTTACATTTTAAGAAAAGTTATGGAGCCGTGTCTCTAAGCTTGTTAAAAATACAGTTTTTCTGTAGAAGATCATGCTGAAAGTGAGCCACATAAATTTTAAAGTGCCTGCATGGAGTCTAGAAGCTCCTTCGGCGCTACATTTGATACTTAGGGGCCTGCGCCAGAGTGAACTTTAACCATTGCTGTGGAGAATTTTATTATTATTATTTTTTGTTTTAGAAATTGTCATCACCACTGCTTCCAAAATCTCAACCAGCAGAGTCATTCTGGCCAGCGTTCTTAAAGTGTGGGATTTCTTAATCAGACAGCGTTGTTGTGCTGGGCTCTAGTGAGCCCATCTGTCAAAACTTCCTCTTGGATCCTCCGTGCTGCTCAAGCCCCAAGACAGCTCTTTAAGAAAACCGTTCAATCTGTTCACTGAGCTATTTTTGAATCTTTAGTAATTTTCAATAAAAAGAAAAAGAGGCTCAGGGAAAATGTTAACCGGGTGGCGGAGGGCGTTTTCAGTCGAAGGCGCGTGGTGAGAGTTTCCTCTCCTCTTCATCCACTACCTGAAGCTCTACAGAGACGTCTGGCAGCAGAACAGAGGGGTTTGGATCAGGTGGAACCTCCAGTTATTTGGCTCTCGTCCACTACGTGTCTCTTCCTACCAGTGTGTCCAGTTCCCACTGGATTAGTTTATCCACAGGGAGCCCACAGCAAACTGGATTAATGGGCTTCTTAATGGACCAGAGAGAGTTCCTTAATTTTGGTTTATTGCTGTGTTCAGTGCAGGGGGTCATTACCTGGTTACAAGCTACAAGTTTAGGGGAGCTGATACGATATTTAAGGAACCTGCTTCAAGCAGTTTAGGTTTGAATAATGCTAGCTAGCCTCAATACAGTTTAGCTAGCTTTCTTCCTTTTACAAAGACAACTAATTCACAGAAGGATCTTCCATATTTGAAAAATATGAATGAATGAATGAATTAATGAATGAATGAAGTTTTCAAAGACTTTCAAAAAGCTACAACTGAAATTTTTGTTTAAAATTTTAATCAAGAGTTTGTCAAAGGAAATAAATCTTAGTAGTCCACAATAGCATGACTTAAAAATCAGGACACCTCCACTGCTGTACACGCTAAGCTCTGTTTAGATCCAACGTCAAGATCATCACATTTCTAACCATCCATCAGTGCTGGGTACCTTTAGCTAACAAGTTAGCTGTGCTAACAAAAGCACTAATCATAAATACTATTTCCACTAACGCTAAAGCAGTATGTCAACATACAACGCATCACAAAAGTGAGTACACCCCTGACAATCCTGCAGATGTTGAAGTGACGCACTGTAGTATTTACTGGAAGCCAATGTTAATGCGCTAACTTTAGCGTTAGCCCCAAGCATTCATTTAAATGACATTACATGTTCTATCATGCCTTTAGATGTTGTGTTCATGTTTATATCGTGTTCTTTACTGTTAGTTTTACTTTCATATTTTGTATGCATAAATATATATATGATCACAAGAGATCATTTCTATCTCAGACAGTGAAAGTCAGTGACACTAAATCATGTTCTATGTGTTATGTAACTAAAAGGTTACTAAAGAGCATCATGTGGCATCAACAGAAAGAGAAACTGGAATACAACGGAATATGTCCTATGAAAATCCCTCTGGTAAGTTTTATTGATGAGTTTGTGTTTATCTGATATGAAAATGTGTCTTTCAGTCAAGCTGGGTTTTTTTTGCATAACTTTCAGTCTATGTTAAAAAAGAAAAAGAAAAATACAAAACAAAACTGCACCATGCCTTTTGGGTGGAACACTACAAGTAAAATGTGAGACGAGTAGCAAAATTTATTATAACAACATCACCATACACCAGCAGGCTCATGACTTTGGGTTATTAGCAGGTACCTTAAATATAAATTGGGTCTTTTATTCACCATTCCCTTCAATTTCCCCTGCAAGAACAAGATCTCTGAAAACTGCATCAATAGGTACAAATGCAAAGAAATATAAGTGATAATTACCAAGCAACGCATAACATTAGGTTTTTCCCCATGTCATTACACACCTCTGCTTCAGTAACACGTCCTATAAAAAGGTTTTACAACTCCTACTGTCAAGATTTTAAGTTGCAAATTACATGTGATCCAACTGTAAATTATTTGCTAGAATAAACATCTGGTATTCATTCGGTTTTGAGGCCAGGACCGCCTGCGAACGCTTAAAATCCGTAAAGAATCATCGTTACACCAAAAGCAGGCTAATTCCTCTGCTGCAACTCAACACTTTTAAAAGATACGGTCCACATTTTACCCATGAGATTATTGGATACAGTTTCTTAGCTTTAGAAAGCCAGAAGTAAGACAGAAACAAATCTGAGTGAGCAGTTTGGTGTTCTCTCCCCCCCCCCATCTGTAAATGAAGCAGCACCTCTCACACCAGCTCTGCATCGAGCGTCGCTTCATTTTGATGCCTTTGAATGTCGGATTCGGCTGAAGGTGCCAAGAAGAAGAGCAGGTAATGAGAGGCGTGCTGCTTGTATTAAGCTACAGGACCGAGTCGCAGCCCTTCTTGGCTCCAGAGCTACACTCGGAGGCTTCAGAACTCCTTCATGTTCATATCAATCACACCTCTGTGTGCATGTTATCTGGAGATGGTGCAACAGCAGCGGGAGCTTACAGACTTACAGAGCAGGGAGAGCGACCAAGCGAGGGCTGATTTCCAGGCTTCCAGCATTCCTGGGCAGAATTTCTTCTTTCAACATCCACTCATGTTGGCTGGAACATTTTAAACGCAATCACTGATTAGCATTGTAACTGCTTAGTTGTCCAGAATTGATTGAATTGTGTGAATAAAACTTTGAGCTTAATAAGAAATATGTTTTGGTTCCTAAAAGGACGTCATATTACAAGAAAATTGGTTAAAAAAACAAACAAAAAAACAACAACACCTCCAATCAAACGATAATTTAATAAGCCCCACACACATTTAAGGAGGAAACCCTTCAGTAATGGCCCCATCAAGAATTTCCCTATCAATCAGTTTTTATTAACAGATCAATTTAATATAAACTCCCGCAATTAAAACTAATTGCTTTCCAAAACAAATCTCATCAAACTGAGATTAGCACTGAGACCACATTTCGTAAAGGAGTCGGATTTTTCCAAGCCGCACAAAAACAGGATTAGAGTTTCCAAAAATACCAGCAGCAATTAAGAAGAACCATCACTTGATTTTTTTTGTTATTATCTTAAATATTTCACTGTGTCGTCAAACCAAATGACCAGGAGGTTTTTAAGCACAAGTAAGAAAAGTAGGAAAAAATGTGATGCGAAAAAGAACGAAAAAGAATGTTTCCGTTGAAGTTTTACAAATGAAACCAATTTTGATACGTCTGAGGTTAAAAAAAGCTGATTTTTTTCTTTCTAAATTGCTGCGCTTTCATCAAGATGATTTATTTCCGAACGTCAAATCGCTCAACTGCTTGGTCGACTGAAACTCAGCTCCCGTCATCCCATCTTCATCTCGAAGCTCAACGATTTCTCTATCCGTCTCACAAAACCCAGGACGCTCTTCAGACTCCTGTAGCTCCCGCCACCTGCAGCCGTGGCAACCCGGGTCTCCACGCTACACAGCTGTGGAGTGAGAGGACACGTTGTTTGCATGCAGCGTCCGTCAGACGTGGCTACACGTGTCGTTAATTATCTGCCGTCGACGGGGAGCTCTCGAATGGAAATTTGCTTGGTGCTTTAGAATGCAAACGGTGTCCATGTCAGCGAACGCCTGACTGCAACTGGCAAACACAGACGTAAGCGGCGCCGTTTGTGGCGGCCGTCGACGCCCGCTTTATGATGAAATTCCTTCACAAGGGCATGTACACTTCTGGAATGATAGCGACTTCGACTGGCCTGTGGATGTGGAGGTCTCGGTGTTTTTGCTTTTTATTTTAACGTGGACAATATGCATGTGGGTGTGAGGGAATGTGCAATTGTGTGTGGCCTCCTCCTCCTCTCCCTCCTTATCTCTTCCTACCAGGCCACTCTGCCATCATGCACTCCAAAGAGCCCCTAGTTGTCATTCATGGCAACACACAGTCTTGAAAAATGTCACTGTAGGGGGGAGAGACAAAAAAAAAGAAAGAAAGAGAGAGAAAGATGGTCAGCAGAGAGGGTTTGAAGCCCTGTGTTGCCTCTGAAGGGTTGTGTTATCTTTTGTGTTTTACTTTACCCTTCACCACAAACACACACACGCACGCACACACACCGACAACACCGCAGGGAGAATCTGCTCTACGGCCTTGTAAACGTAAAGTGTTTTCTGAAACGCAAAGTTGTGACAGCAAAGTGTCGATACGGAGCTAAACGGTTATAATTAAGCAAATAAAATGTTGGAATGGAAAAGATAGGCTGGTGTGTGAGTGATCTCAAACCGAGAAGACCAGGAATTTGCCCTTTTCAGATGACAGAAGCTGGAAAATCTCTTGACAGGCACGTTTAATATTTACACAAAAACGATCAAAACGTATCATTTCACAGACATTCGGAAGAAATGAATAAACAGTCGCTGGCAACAGGCAAGTGTGAACCTAAATGAATTACGGAAACTCATTCTTTCACAAGTAAAGATATCTCTCATTAACTTTGAATAATAACATAAAAGTTTGGGTCAGAAGGCAAATGAATGCTGGTCATTCATTTGGAAAAACCTTGTTTGGAATCATTTTGCTAAGTTATAGTACAGACTGTTTGAATGTGGGTTTAATATTTGAAGTTGTTATTATAGAGAAAACAAACTCAAATTAAGAAACAATGTTAACTTCATTTGTTTTTATCGTAAGGGGGAATTAGATGCACTTCATACGATTCAAGTATCTTCAGAGTCACAGACGGTGACGCTGCGGACAGGAAGGATCTCAGCCTCTGACTGAAAACACTGTTCATGTATGGATGTGTCACGAGATGCTAACAACTCAGCATCATGGCACACCATAGCTGCGTTTCCATTACAAATGTGCTCAAAACTGTGTCAATATTCCCCATCACAATTTTGCAATTAATGTAACATTAAATAGGAAGCAAACAAGATCACATGTGAAAAAGTTTGCATAGTAATAAAAAAAAAACAACAACAACAAAAAAACACCTGCGGTGTCCATCATCCTCCTGCTGCTTCCTGTCATCTTCTTCATCGAGTCGCATCCAGTTGCTGATCACAAGATTCATACGGCGTGAAAACAGTTTTCAATTCAGTATTAAAAAAATACCCTAATTTTGAAGTGGCCCAAAAAAGAACTCATCCAAGCGCAAACGTGAGTTTTTTTTTTTTTTGTTCTAAATCGGCATGTTTCCATTAAACAAATTTATTTCTGTAATTCCAATTTACGCAATTTTAAAGGTCGATGGAAATGCAGCTAATGACACCATCAGTTGTCGGCAGCGACAGCTTATCCACCTCGTTTGCTTTTGCTGCTTCTCTCAGTCTGTCTGCAGAGCGGCGTTGGTTTGAACTCTCTCTGCTCTGAATCCACAAAGTCAACTTTTCACCTCCTCTGGGATTCGGGGTTGTAGTTTAGGTTTTATTTTAAGCTTTTAAGATGCTTATCGGCTGCTCGCAGTAGTTAAACGCCACCTTGTTGCCATGGTTACACATCATAGCCGTCCAAAAAGCAAGAGGGAAAATCCTTCCAGCTGCTTGGCATCCAAACCCAGAGGGAAACATTGTCCCAACATTGCAATGCCTCAACCGGAAAAAAAAGGTCAACAAAAGTCTACAAAAAGAACAAATCAGCGCTAAAAGGGCAGAACCGTTTCGACATGCTACCATCAGGACCGGCACAGCTCCAGAAAAGTCGAAAATATTTGACCATAAATCACAAAACCAACACTTCATCCTTAAAAGTCCATTCTCTTCTTCAACCTTCTATCCATCCTCAGACTCGCCTTCTCACATCTTGCAGATTCTACAGGCTTCATCAGAACTTCCTCAGCACACACACACCCCCACACACACACACACACACGACTCGGTCTAAGGGAATCTGAAGCGGTCAAGATGGAATCCTGCACCTTCAAGTCTAATCTTGAAACTGTGTTCACAAGTGGGAGAATAAGAAAGGAAACACGAGCGGCAGAGATGGATTTAATGAGGCTTTAACTGTAATCCACCCAAACCTCCACAGCAAAGGAGGTAAAGAAGGTGGAGGGAGAAGACACAGCTTCCTGTACTACTGTCAATTCGCGCTTTAAAAGCAACCAAAAGATGGAGATCGGTGATGGATGTGACCAAGACGAGCTTATAGGCAGATTGCTGGATTGGTTTAGGTGTTTGATTATGAAATGCCTTCAGCACTTTCCATCAGAGCCAAAACACTGGAGCCAAAACACCTGTTCTTCCTCGAGTTATTAATGAATCTATTGTGACTTTGTTGCTCACAAAGTATAACACCGCAGTCCCACAAATCCCACGGTAACAACGAGGTAAACCTGACAGCCGGAGTGTTTTCAGCCATTCGGTAATTACAAAAGGAGTCCGAAAGGAATGCCTCAGTCGATGGTTCAATTCAAAAGATGCCTGCAAAGCAGACAAAAACATTCTGGTGTAGCTCGCCCCCACTTGTGTCGACTGCTTACAGTAATTATAAAGTGCCGCAACAAAGAGCTTCCTCCAGTGCCTGAGAGCCTTTCCCCTGGCTCAATATTTGGAAATGTAATCTGGCAAACATCAGTGACTACGATTTCACTACAAATGAGAGCAAAACTCTGTCGATACTCCGCGAAAGTAGAAAAAAAGAACAATAAATAAATAAAGAAATAAATTTGCAATTGTTGTGTTTCCATTAAATGAGAAATTAAATTAAAATCACGTGAATAAGTTTGTTCACGGAATACATCATTAAAAAAAATATGCTGCACCATCATCCTCCAACTACTTCCTGTCGTCGTCTACTTCGTGGTTTGCGCCAGTGGCAAAATCTGGTTGTTGAAACCAGATTTGTCCATTGCAGTTTTGAAAAATAAACCAATTTCTATACAGCCAATAAGAAAAAAAAAAAAACTCCTCCTAAACGAGACCTTTCTTAAAATTCCCACGTTTCCATTAAGCACATTTATTTTCGAAATGTCAAAAGAGCAATTATATGATCAACAGAAACGCAGCTGGTGTTACAAGCAAGATGCATCTCTCTCCATTTGTCTTTACATGACACTATTCCACATCTTAGCACATGCAGACACTTATTTATGTGGGTTCCCAAGTGGAGCAGCTCTTCCCTGATATCCAGCTCGTGGCAGCCAGCAGTTGACATTGTGACGATGCAGAGTTGTGAGTTTTATGTGGACAACGTCTTCAATAATGAATGTCGTTCATTTCAACTGTCAGGACAAAACGCATCTCTCGTAGCAGCCCGAGAGGGAAAAACACAAACATGCTCGCACACAGGGAGACAGTGATTTAGAACATGTAAGCAGAAAAGCCACACAATTTCAAAGAAAACAACATTTTTCAAACTATGAACAAAACATAAATCGAAGCAATTATTTTCCATCTACATTTTGGTTGACTTCTGGAGAACACCCCTCCACAAGTACAACCTTTTACATGCGGGTCATCGTCTTCACGGCCACTGTACGGTCTGAAAAGGGCAACTGACATCTCTGCAGACCACACATATCCTGGACACACACACATCCAGGACTGTTTAAACTTTTACCTTGACGTCGGTGCCAGACATTTCTATTTGTGAGAACTTTCCACCACTGAGGCAGTTTGTTCCCTCAGAATGTTTCTATGATTAACAATAAACAACCTGAGTGTCACAATGAGCCTTCTCCCTTTTCCTTTGCTTTGTATAGTTTTAAAACACTGTTCCTTTTAAACTTTAGTTTTATTTCCTCTAAAGCAGCGGCTCAAACTCCAGCCCTCCAGGTCTGCTGCCCTGTCCTCTGCTTCAGCTCACCTGGCTACAACGTTAGCTCATTACAACATTGGCTTGTTGTACATGTTTGTGTTTCACGTACTTTGTTTTACACCAAACTAATACCAAATATGCTTAACTTTGACTTTTGTTGCTGCAATGCTACAACTTCCACACCGAAGAGTGTTGCTGTTAGCGATTTGTGACAGCAACCTACCATTGTCCAGATTGCAAGACCTTGGACATCGTTATGTTATTGAATGAGGGCAAAAAATAAAAATAAAAAATAAGAACTCTCTGTGGGAATCTGTTGAATATAAATATGAATACAGATGATTTTTTTTTTCATGTTTGCTGTGCAATCAAAGAAATCCAGCTCCGCATGTGTCGGTTTTGCAAATAGCATCCAATCAGAAGTGGAGCGCTCGCTGTGGGTGTCTCTTACCCTTGCAGACTAGACTGAGGAGCCACTTCAGTTATAAATGTTCTAAAGACACAGCAGAGAATACATGAATTTATTTTCTAACTAGATGTTTTTTTTTTCCATTTTTCTTTTCTCCATGCAAAGACAGAGTGTGGGCTCCCTGTAGCCACACAGAACTAATCACATCTTTTAAGACAAATGAAATGTGTGGGCTTTCACAAGGCCACGGTCTTTGTAATTTGTTTCTGACCTACGCATGTATGATTGACTTCAGCCTGAGAGGGTTTCAACAGGTACACCACGAAGGTACAACATCACACAGGCATGTATTAGAGGTAATTAAGCCCGAGGCCTACATAGGCACTGGCCAGAAATGTACTTGATTTGAAAAGAACAGGGTGATTAGGCACTCATGATGTGTAAGATTTGCTCTAGCCATTGCATTAGTGTCCATTAGCTTTATGTTAGGCATTGTGAGAAAAACGAAAAGGACAGACACTTGGAAATTAATGCCTTAACATTTCTCACACTAATTTCACCTCTGAAAGTTGTGCTGAAATGTAGAGTTTATAAGAAAAGCTCCCCATTAATATATATACACATTTTTTTGCACAAAAACCCAACATCTTACAGTGATCAGCCAACTCAGTAAAGCATGAAGAGCAGGAACAGCCATCCAGTAATGCTTTCTCCGCTGACCGTAGGCTCTATGTTTCAGACCCTTTAGTTCAGTTAAGCTGCACAGCTTCAGGTCCAAATGTAACTTGATTCAAACATGAAGAGCGTTGGAAGAAAATGTCTTTTGGTCCCACAAGTTCTGTATGAGACCAGAGGACCAGAGGATGACATCTTGTGAGTAGTTAGTCTGTTAAGGTGAAATATAGGAAGTCAAATACACTGGTAGTAAACCAATAACTGTTTTATACATGGGAGTATAGTGCTACAGTAGTCCTCTGTGCTTTGATAATGAAGGTCAGTTAACCTTTTAAGTTCTTCAATGATAGTAAAATTGTCTTGGTGCACAGTTTGGAAATGTCTGGGAGGTTTGTACGGAATGCCTTAAATCCCCAGGTTGGTAAAAGCAACACGTCTGGGGCTCCATACGAGTCACAACGATGCCTGGTTCAGAGTCGAGACCAAGTTACAAAATGGATGGAAACGGGTGAGGTGTGTGAATCCTAGTTGACTGCAGAGCTTCTCAGTTTGATGGATTTGTAAGAGGAATGAGCCATCAGGCTCCAGATAAACCAGATAACTAGATTTCCTACAGACCCTGATGAAGCTGAGGAATCAGCAGAAGTCGGATGGGCAAGATTGGTTAAATGTTAACTTCTTAGGGCAGAGAGGTAGTTAGGAAGTGATGACGAACAGTCTCTTAAACATCAGGGAAATACAGAAAACTTTATTTCTGAAACAGGAGGGAAAGTAAAAAAAAATAAAATAAAAAAAACTAATGAAGGGAATCTGAATTGAAACCATCAAACTGTACAGGCACATAACAGTAAAAACAACCAAAGAGATTATGTCCACAAACTATTGCTCAGGTTTGCATTACCAACTGGGCTCTTTCTCAAAAAAATGTTTTTATGTATTTCTTCTTTACGGCTCTTACAGCTACTGAGGCAAAAAGGTATGATGAAATAGTGGAGGAAAAAAAAAAAAGGGGAGTGGGGTGTGTGCAGGGCCCTGAGATGAGCAGGAGCATATTTAAGCTTTTTATAGCATCTATTATTTGCTCAGGGGCAAAGAATTGTCATGAAAAATGCATTAGTTGTGTGATGTCACCTGTACAACGGCAGACACAAACAGAGGGGGGAGATGCAGCAAGACAAAAGGCGCAGTGCAAGGATGGAATGAAAAGCACAGTCAGAAGCAGGAGGCAGAGTGTCTCAGCACTTACATTTGAGAGTTGTCTCTTTGTATTAGAAACACCGACGGGGGCGCCATGCAGATTTCTGACTGAATAAGCGGGGAAGCTGAGCTGTGACTTCTCGTGTCGTGGTGTCTCCCTGCTCATCTTCAAATATTTTTGTCTTCAAACGCCCCCCTCCCCTCCCCCCACTCTGACGTCAGCCTCTCACTCTGCGTGATCCACTCGGGGGTTTCTGTTTGCAGATGGGTGGAGTAAACACCTGACTGAATGTGGAGCAGAAAGTTATTCAGGGTTTAAAAAAATAGAATAATAAAAAAAAAAAAATCGACATCTTAAAAAAGCTGCTTTTACTTGCCTGATCCTCAAATATGATGCAATTTCTTACGTTGCGTTTCACACTCCGTCACCTGCTAAGTGTGTTTCCACTGACTACATAATCATCTCGACATTTTGAAAAATTTACTAGCTTAATGGAAACATGCCACTTTTGAAAAAAAAAACAAAAAAAAAAACTAATTATTTTGTCTCTAGGATGAGGTGTGTTTATTTTGGCCACATTGAAAATAGTTTATTTTGCAGAAATTCAACAGAAACACTTATTTTGCATCACATGAACAACAACCGGATGCTGCCACTGGTAGAAACCACAAAGACGACGATGAGGGGAAGCAGCTGGAGGATCATGATGCAGCACGTTTAACTACTTGTTCCCATGTGATTTTAGTTGCATTTCTTATTTAATGGAAACACTGTAATTGGGAAAATGTGTTTTTTTGACATTAATGGAATATTGACAAAGTTTTCTGCATATTTGTAATGGAAATGTAGCTTCTCTTGATTAATATAGCTTGGAATCAAATTCTAAATGATATTCACTTTGGCACAACTCCTCATTTCCTTTTCCACATCCAAATTGTTTTTTTCAAAAAAGCAGAATTTTAAGTAAGTGAAAGTATTTCATTACAGTTCGATTCCAGCAAAGCTGTGACATAGATATCGACTAAGCTGTACGTTTGCAAACAGAACTGATGGATTAAGATGAAATATTGCAGATTTAAACAAATTAACATTAAAAATGTCAGTTTGTACAGAAAACATAACCAATTTATATAGTCATTGTGCAAAAATAAAACTGACTTATGGTTTGGTTGATCTTTAAATGCCTTCATTGTTACAGTAATCATTGGGTTTTATGTGAAAAACTAAATTCTTAACACAGATCAAGAAACTGTGGAGAGACAGAGAGAGAGGCAAAATGTAATAAATAGAACATTTAAATAATCACTCTAAATTTAAATGTTCTAAGCAACAGAAAAAAACATACCGGTGGGTTTGATCTAGACTTTTATCTCTGTGCTCGCTCTGATTTTGTTTACAAGGATGACACAGACAGGAAAAAGCTGACTGTGTCAGTCTCCTCCACTCTGAAGGGTTTAATTAGCTCAACCTGGCAGCACTTAGTAAGGAGCGTTCACTGATCAGAAAAATATTGGATTTTTGATTATCTGACCACCTGTCATTCTTCACGGACGATCAAGCTGAAAATTGGAGGTTTCCGGTGACCAGGCGACTTCTCTGTGTGTTTCCAGAACTTTGGTACAAAATAATGCTGTTTACATGAGACTGAGAAGAGCAAGGAGAGAATATGCATGGTGATATATTGATATTTATGAAGATGGGGCCTTAATTTCAGCTCTCATCTCTTTTTAGGGTTTTTTTGTTTGTTTGTTTGTTGGTGGGTAAATCATCTTGGGGTCAAATACAATACATGCAGAAATCAGCTTCAGCAGTTTGCAATATTTCTCTGTTTATATTTGTTCCTATAAGTCACACCTCCATAAGATAACTAGGACACTTGTAAAGTATCATGTCTTGAAAATGTGCACTTTTTTGTTCTTTGCATTTCCTACACAGACTAAGACATGTAAAGAAGCTCATCTGTGTTTATGAATATTATGAATATATTATGAATATTTCTCATGTGACTGATTAAATCCGCTGTTGCCATGATTTTTAGTAACTTATGTGAAGAAGCTTGTTCACGTTTGATTTTAATTTCTTATTTAATAGAAACACCACAATTGCGAACAGTGGTGGAGAAAGTACTCAAAAAATGTACTTAAGTAAAAGTACAAATACAAAGACAAAAATGTACTCAAGTAAAAGTAGTTTAGACTTGGATATGTGATTCTATGCATCATAATTTCAGGGATGGAAACATCTCGTCTCCTGTCCTAACATAGCATGAACTTCACTTGTTTTGCCACTAGTGGCATTCATTTTTAAAGAAATCCAAGAGAAAGGGGATGAAAAGAAGGTGGATGAGGGAGAACATGCAACCAAGGAGCCACGTAGCAGAGTTGTAGTCAAGACCAGCACCCCGCGCTACTTGACACAAAAAAATTAAGTTTTACCTTCAAAATTGCTTCTCAAATTGATCTGAAAAATCCACATTCACATAAAACACCTAGATATTAAATACTTAGAGCTGAAATAAATATAATCAGTAAAGATCCGTCCAGAAGAATTGGATCGTTCCTGAATGTCATATCAATATATTGCACTTTGGTCACAACGTTGTCCCATATTTGCGACACCTCAGTCAACACGTCCATACAATAATTCAGCGCATGAGTGACAACTTTTTTCATCGCAGATGCTACATGTGTCTCAGTACAGCTAGTTTTGCTAGCATCACGTCCACAGATCTTACCTTCTTTAAGTTTTCCTTCCAAGTGACGCTAAAAGTTGGACAAAGTCCCCACCGTCTGTGAAAGCGAAGCGCTGCTGGTTTTACATGTCACCATATCTTATGATTTATGCAGCTATTATATTACTGACAATCAGACAGACATCTTCTCCCGCTCAGAGGAAACCACTGCGCATGTCTGGAACTCCGCGTGCGAGTAAAGGTGGAGGCGATGGGTGACAACAGACACTAAGTCACGTTATTGGTTGGATTTTAAGGCGCCACCATAAGACCCTGAACTTCACATTTTAATGGACAAAAAGAGCAACACGACTTGGATGTAACGAGTAACGCGACTGCTTTCTAGAAATGTAGTGAAGTAGAAAGTACAGATACTTACTGTAAAATGTAGTGGAGTAAAAGTAGAAAGTATCCATTATTAAATCTACTTAAGTAAAGTACAGATACACGAAAATTGTACTTAAGTACAGTAACGAAGTACTTCGTTACTTCCCACCACTGATTGCGAAATTCGCAATTTTCGACATGAGCAGAATACTGAAAGATTTGCGCACATTTGTAATAGAGACAGAGCTATTTTGTGGAAATATTGTATAGGAATATGTGTAAAATGTGGAAAACTGAGTCCTCCAGACTTTAGACGAGTCTCAAACCACATCAGGTCTTGATGCTGCAGGGCACACTCTTAGAATTTTTCTGACCCAGAGCCTTGCAATGGGAGTGATCAAGAAAGGCAAGGCATACACAGCTTAAGGCTGAGGGATGTCAAATATGTAAAGCATATGCATATAAAAAGAGCGTGCTTAAAGTTAGAACCATATGCTGAGAAAGTCAAATATGTGAAACTGTGTGCGCCGCCTGTTTGATTATAAAGACAGGCTGTGGGATTTCTACAACTGGCTTTGATTTCTACTGATACATACAGTCTTTGATATGGTTTTGCTTGAAATCGAATAAGTTTGTGTCAACAGGAGTTTAGAATTTTCACACAAGTATTTCAAAGATGACCAAAAGCCCATAATGCAAATCAGACTCTGATTTCTCAACAAATAAATGGGATTGTTTACCCTTTTTAATACACTCTTATTCCCTTCTAGTACCAATTTCAAATCCTGGTCCTGTCCGACACTCTAAAAAAGTAGCCGTATAAAATAAAAAGATAAAAACACAGAAAAAATAATGTAAAGAGGAGCAGAAAAATGAAACCATTGGCACTGTGGCCCTTTCATTGTGCGCTGGGCAGATTTACTTTGAGTGTAGCAGAATGGAAAGACACAGAGTGCATTGACAACAAAATGGCCCACCTTTTTAAGTGGTGTACAAAAGAGACCTTTCTGTTCTGTTTAAAAGTAGGATCGATGCTACAGGGAACAGGGATCAATGTGGATCGCCTGGAATAATAGCTTAACTCTCAGGAAACAAGGACATGTAGCCTATAAGGCTGCAACAATTACTTAGAGCTCGGTTTGTTGTGGATTTTATTTCAGTAGAAATCTGCCACAAGTCCTAATTCCTCCAAATCTGTTTGTATAATGAGTGCAGAGCCACTTTATTAGTTCTCCCCAAAAACATTAAGGATAAGAAAGAACATCAACATAAATTACTAGGTAGATAAACGTAATTACCCAATAATGACAAATCTTTTTGTTTTGTTTGTTTCATTTTCAAAAGGTTTTCTTATTTTTTACCTTCAAATCCATGTTTTTCGCATTAAGAAGCTTCCTCGTTGAACTCTTAAGTTAACCATGATATCTTTATGCCAATTAAGAGACATGCCTGAACCACTTGTTCGGCATCAACAACTAATTGTGAAAAAAAACTTTAAGTGGAAATACTTGTTAAGAACCTGTTAATCACACTTGTGACACTCGTCAGCGATTCCTTTACAGCATGTTTGCTGCATTGTGAGGCTAATTGGGGAAAAACATCCGTTGAAACTACCAAGCGGTTGATTCCACAACTCTGGAGTTATGGGAAACAGCAGAAGTGGACAACAACAAAACATCTCAAGCTACGTAGATGTCATGTATGTTTCTAATGGCTGACAGACAAAATGGTGTTGCCTGGTCCTGGGTTATGACCTGTTGCTGTGCAGTAATGTGAAGGTTTTTATTTTAAAGGCAGCTGCAGTTCACTACATTTGGACTCATAAACACACAGACCTTACAGTATTTCTAGTTTTTAAAAATCTGTGAAGTTGCATGTTTTTGAATCATGACAACCTGAAAAAAAAACTGCTTAAATGCATCTGACCAAAAATGTTTCTTTCAGTCATTAAAAACCTGAAATTTGATTCTGACTTTGGACAAAAACATTTGAGTGTAAACCATCACTGCTGTATTTCACCAACATGCCAGTTGTGTCCAAAAGAGATCAGCTGAGACGTGAACTGCAGCAGGCTGCTGATTGGACGGTAAGGATCAGCCAGTCGTATGCACTTCCTGCTTTGTAAAATCTGAAAGGTTCAATAAAGGAATCGTCTAAATGCATCACATGAAAGATATTTCTGTTTGAATTTGAACGCACAAGCAGTTCAGCAAATTTCAGAATCTTCCCCCAGACTCATTCGGGTCGGGATCTACCGCTGTTTGGCTTGTTACCTTATTAGGATCAGATATTCACATGCAATGTGAAAGTTAACATAATGTGTACACAGGGCAGAATTTAATCCAAAATGAATTAACTGCTGAATAAACAACTCCATGAACAAACAACACAAATCTTTGTTTAGACAGGTTTTGTTGTAAAAGCTCATTTACAGGATTACAAAAGCCAAAAAGAAAGTGTGAAGTCATCTAATAAGGAGACAACTCAGCAAATGTTGGAGTCAATGTGACCCTGTGCTGAAGTTACATTTTACAATCGGTCTCAGTGTCTCGTGTAAACCAATCTTTACATGGCATTTGCAATAGATGGAGTCAAAAAAAAAAAAAAAAAAAGATAATTCCTCTGCCCTTAACGCAGCAGACCTCTGTGCTGACCTCATTTGTAGCTCTGCAGTCAGTTTAATGCGGTGACACCCAGCTGGAATCGGGTCCGGCTCGCCCATATCTACAGCTTACAGGACGGCTCAGAAACCGAACGCAGCGCGGCTCGACGGAGTCGTAAAACCTCTTTCTGCTCAGTCCAAGTCCACATTAGACAATCAGTTGATATCCAACATTATTAGGCCGAAAAAACAACAACGTTCTGGGATCGATATTGATAAGTTCACTCTGGTTCTGCTACCCCTGATGAGAGAGGATGTGGGCTAATAACATTAGCTTATAAATGAGGGCACACAAAAGACATGTAGACAAACAGAAATCAGCCACATTGTTGCCTAATCAGAGTTCTCTTTAGCATAGAAGTGGGGGGAAAAATACTAAACCAAAATAAAAAGCAACCTTTTCTATGTCCTTGCATAAACACAGCCATTATCTGGGTGAATAATTATTCGCAGTGTGTTTGGATGCTGATTACAGCTTCCCCCTGTTGTGTGTAATGGGAGGGAGGCATTCGCTCATCAAATATGGATGAAATGGATGTTGATAGTTTCCATCATAGCGCTTAATCATGGCCTTCGGTAAACAGCAAGGGTAGTTGAACGTGATAGGCCTCGATATGGCGACAGTAACAACGTGGCCGTTATGTAAACACCGGCGTAGAGGAGCGATGTTCGACAGGGACGCTCCACTGCTGGGTTCAGTTCAACAGCATTTCTCATCAGGTTCACAGGACCTGGTAGCAATAAATATATTGACAACTGGTGACACTGAAGAGTTGACAAAGGAATTTATTCATATTTTTGATAAAGACTAAAAACTGACCTCAAATTTTTGATGTCGGTTCATTTGTTGTCATGTCGACTGCAACGGATTGGACTCAATGGAACTGGTTATGCGGTTCAACAGCACTAACACACAATACGCTGGTGACACTTCTACTAAAGTTGAACAGATCACCACTTCGCAAAAGGATCACAACTTTTTATGACTGCTGACGAGCTAAAATTGAGACTGTGCCACAATTAGCGAAGCCAAACAGTCGGGGATCAAAACACCAGCCCAGATTGAAACACCTATAGACAACATTCACACACCTTTTATACCTTCCACACTGAAACTGATCCTGTTATTTTATCCAAATGTTGATGAAATGACTTTCAGCTGAACACTGTGGAGACCCCGAAGTGCAACAAATCACTAAGCACAACTACAAATTGGAAAAACACAACGGCATATTCAAAAACACAACAACGTTGACGAAGCACAATTGCAAATTAAGAACGACAATGGAAGCGGTAGGGGTCAGAGGGAAACCTGAGACATCGCTGATTGTGAGACACAACTTTTGACTTTACAACTGGAAATTATCCAGGCATTCGCTCTCCTTTCGTTTAGACAGGCAGGCAGGCAGTCACAGTGCAAGGTAATGAAAAAAGCCAAAACAAAGCTGTACGTCCCGACTCCAAATACTCCCGGATAGCGGTGGCTACGTTTGCATCAGCGACAACAGTCATGCTTCAACAAACGCACTAAAGCCAGAATAACTTCCGATTCTAAAACCAAAAGTGTTGTAGTCCAATCAGTGATGCCCCAGGTTCTCTCCCGTTTTTGAATGTGTTGTGTTTTTCAAATTGTAGTTGTGTTTAGTGATTTGTTGATGTGGTGTGCACTTTAGGGCCACCCAGAGAGAACACACCTTTTCAACAAACAATAGCATGTCAAGCAGCCATGCGGCTGCACAAGCTGCATTTTCCTTTGGATAATTTAGGTATGCTCTACCAAAGAAATCCACAGATGGACATATTTTCCACAAATAATTTGGAGTTACATTGCACAGAAAAATTCACAAAGAGATTAAACTGTGAATGCTTAACCAAGAATAGTCTGGTGTTCATCATTTATGACCAATACAATAAGTCATCTGGTAGAACTTGGATTATTGTTCTATAATCTATAATTATTCTACCTGACATGTCTGCTACGTCCCTTTGTCCTCATGATGCTGTTTGTTCATTTAAAAGAGACTAAATGCAAATGCATGGCTCATTTTCCATTCCTCTTTACCTTCCATTACATAGAATCCCAGTAAATTGCATAGCAGGTTTGTGTTGAATATGCAGCAAAATGTGAAATAATAGTTCAAGAGACATTGATGCTTCTGCTAGGAACTGTGCAGTTAGATTTAGCATGCTATGTACACCCAAAAAGTAAAACAAAAAACCCAAAGACAAAACAAAATAAATTAATAAAAAAAAAAGAGAGACCTCAAGAGAAAGTAACCTCCTAATTCCCATTTGATCTTACTCCTGTGTTCAAAAGGCAGGATCAGTATCAGGCTAAGGTCAGGAGTACAAGGAGAGACCCACAGAGAGGAGGGATCAGCCGCAGCACCAAACCCATAGTTAAGATCAGGTTCATGTGGAGGACAGATCAGTTAGTGAAAGCAGAAATCAGAGTTCAGAGATGAAAACAAGAGTATGATTTCACTCTCAATCAGCGCGGCAAAATAAAAGTGCAACATCAGTAACACGTCCCCTCGAAAATGCCTCCATTAGGTAATTACGATGCAGGAATGAATAATGCACGCTGAATGCCGTGGTGTTTACTTTAAAAAAAAAAAAATCCATTATGTAAGGTAATGAATATGTATACAGTGAGGTGGCCGGTGGGAGAGCAGGCGTGGTGTTTAGTTTGCTTTTAAAGGGTGCTGCTTGCCTTTCAGGCTTTTTTTTTTCACATTCAGGGTAAAAATCAAGGTTTTGTGATAAATGGATCCAGTTAAGGCAACCAACAAACCAACTCTCTGTACAGAATTTAAAAGCTCAAAATTAGTTTGGATTGAAAGTGAAGTGCAGTTTACTCAGAATGTCTTTCATTTTTCATTTTAGAATCCATATTTTGCTTTTCGAAGCATTTTCTTCCCCCCCCTCACAGATTGTTATTTTTTTTTACCTTGCTGGTATTGAATTTGTGCTGCATTGCACTTATAGCAATCCATTAGTAAAGAAGAAAGATGTATTTTGTGTTGGGACCAACATTATATAACTGTAAAAGGGCAAGCACATTGTGATGAAATCCCCCAAAATCCCCAAAAGATGAAAGGAAAAAAAAAAGAAGAAAAAGAAAGATGGCCGGTGGAGCTGTGTGGGACTACTACTGGGTCTTGGCATGGCTGCCACGTCCCACCGCTCTGACAACTAATTTGCCCTAACATTTCAACAAAAAGGTCAGACAACCCTCTGGCCAACTTTATGAATAGCGTGTCGGGGCCCTGGCTGATGGAAAGGAGAGGTGGAAAAACAAGACAGGTAGGCGCTCCCTTCATTGACTTAGTTCAAGTAAATAGTGTTGTTGTCAATGGCCAGATGGGAACTGCTCTGTATCCTTTGGATCATGAGTGGAGGTATGACCTTCTTTATTCAACTGGACCACCCGCTTAAAGGGACAGTACTATGTTTTCCAGACCATTTTATAGCACAGTCAAGTTACTATGTCACTTTTAGTTTGTATAAAAATGCTGTATATATAAGACTTGACTTAAAATAAATTTTCCTTTGCAATTTAATGCCTTGAAAAATTGGGCCTCTGTCTCTTTAAAAATTCCTGGTCCTTCTGAAACTCTGCCTTCAGAAAGTCATAAAAACATGGCTCCTCTATCAAGCATTTATCAACGTTTCTACCAATCTAGTAGCTCCTATAATGAGCTCAGCAGATGAATTATTCCACCAGGTGTTTGCTAATTGCTGCAGGCTAGTCTGAAGGAGCTAAGTGGGGGAGTCAGAAGCTAGAAACTTGGAAACTGCAGCATCGAGGAGGAGCTTCATCCTCGAAGGCAGAGCTAGGTCCACCCAGGTTTTTTTAACAGCTGAATGGTTGGCATGGAGATGAGGGATTTCTCAAACATGGATAAAAGAATCAAGGCAACACTCCAGGTGCGTTTCTGATGAGGGAATAACTTCATAATATGATGTAAATCGCAAAAACTTTACATAATTCTGCCCCTTTCAGCTGCTGAATTGTTCAGTGAGGTTTCTGACTGTGGTAAAGAATTCCAGAAAATTCTGCCTGCACACAGAGGTAACATCCTTCGCCAGTTCACGGCTACGCCTTTAGTCTAACAGGATGTTAATAAATGTGCTTTGACACACTTTCTCTTGTGCTATATTTTCACTTCCAAGGAACTCAAACGAACAGGGACTTTATTCTGCTTAGGGTTGTGACTCTCGCAGAAGGAGAAATCTGCTTCCAAGAGAGTGGGCAGCTGCTGGACTCACTTTAAACAGCTGACTGTACAATCCGACCAACTCTGCTCCTGAGAGCCAGAGATAGGGACAGGACATGCAGATAGAGAGCATTAAAGAAAAGCTTCATTCACTGCCTGGGAGAGATTGCCCAGAGAAACACAAAGCTGAGAAAGTGGGAGAAGACTCTCTCTGAACTGGTACAGCATATTTAGGAATGAGCTGCATCAAAATCCGGTCGTAGCATTGGACATTAAGATAAAAGATGAATTCAGCTGTTACATATAACTAGGTGTGTTCTTCACCGATCACGTTGACCGTTCAATTCCCTGGATTCTGCTTGGATGGGGCCAACAACACTTGTTCAATTAAAGGCGAAGGGGGCAGGCTGAGCTACTTTATTATCTACAAGCTGGTCCCCACATTGATCAGCATGCCTGTTTGACAGCTCAATTTATGCCCTGCACAATAATACTGTCCCTTACTCTCATACACAGACTGTAGCTACCATCGCCCCCTACGTGGAGTGACTCGACGGTCCCACGGCAACAGCCCTTTTTCAGAACGTACTTCGCTAGGGCTCCAATCAGTCACGCTGACAACAAGAAGTCAGAAGACTGACAGTTACTGATTGGCTAGAGGGTGGAGTCACTGGTTGTATCACAAGAGAAACTCCATGATAAGAATTAGCCCCTGTAACACGTGGAGACGAACATGGTAAATTTTCGTAATTAGTTAAGAAAAAATGCTCAAATGCTTCTAATACGCCCGTAAATCTGACGCACAAACAGCAGCGGATGACAAATCCACCTCTTTTGACCCACTGGTGGTGATATTTTGCTTCAGAAAAAGAATCTTATGGGACCCTGGAAAAACCCCCCAAACAAAACTACTGTTGTGTTCAGGTTGCACTAAAAGGAGTTAGCCAATCAGTGAAGGTATTCAAGCCTAAAATAGCATCTCAATGCTAAAAATGTAGCAGCAGCACAGACGTGCCCAACGCTAACCTCAGCATCCACAGTCCATGTTTAAGGGATTTTTTCAGAGAAGTTCCTAAATGATCAGGAGTTCATGAAACACCTAAAAGCTGAACAGGTGGAACAGCACTTTGCACCAAATGATGGCTGAATAAACAAAACAACCGATTAAAAAGTATATGGTTTTAGAGTAAAATTACATAAAGCTGCTTCCTCCATCGGGTTCAAATCCCTCATGTTTGCTCAGGGAGGCCAGCGGACGCGACTCTCGGCTTTTAGCTCATGAAATCACACTGTCTGCTGCTGTAACTGGAAAGATCTGCAGATTCACTCAGATGTCAGGTTTTTCCATTAACTTTGGTCTCACTTATAGCTCTCTGCTAGCAGTCTGTGCTAATATCCACAAACAGATCTACTGACTCTCAGGCTCCAGAGCACATCTCTCTGCATCTAATGGAGCCGCCACGCGTACCGTTGGTGGCTGTTAGGTGAGTTTTTAGCTAACTGAACCAAGAGCGTCAACAGCCTTGGACTAGACTGCCTTCATGGACCTTTTCAAGACGTGTTTGGAGCTTGTCGATTTCATTATTTGCCAACTGTCAAGTCATTAAAAAGGTATTTATTTTCAGTTTTCCAGTGATTTTTAAAAACAAAATGTATTGTTGATTTGAAGATCAAAAATTTGAGACCATCTGTTTCACTAAAACTGGTATTCCACTTAATTCCCTCACTTAAAAAAAAATAAAAAATCTGAATAGATTTAAATAATGTCAGCAAGAAAACTGGCTGATGTGACTCACAATCTGAGTTTTTTTTTTTTTTTCATTATTTAAACAAATAAAAATTCAACATAAAACAACAGACATAGATCACAGAAATTCAAAATAAAACTACAAAATAAAAAATAAAGCCCACAAACCAAAAATGAATTATGGTTTAATGAAAAACAAACTACAAAAGGTTGTTCACTTCAATATGTGAATCCATAGAAAACATACACAATCAATCTAGCGCAGCGTAAGATTAAGAAGAATCGGTCAGTATAGTTGTTTTTCTTTTAAATACTTTAAAATGAAGTTTGATAGATGGTCTAAATTCTGCTTCCTTTATGAACCTCAAAGATACATTTCACATCAATTTCTTTTTTTTTTTTTTTTGTTGCCTTTATGAACCTCAAAGATACATTTCACATCAATTTCTTTTTTTTTTTTTTTTGTTGCCTTTATGAACCTCAAAGATACATTTCACATCAATT